>NW_024581893.1:0-46830 GCF_017639235.1 Corvus kubaryi | reverse complement strand
GGAAAGTTCGTATGAGCAGCTTATCATGAAACAGTTCATGTCACTGTTTTCTCATCCTGATAGAAAGCAGAAGAATCCATTATTATTTTAAGCAAAGTTTTGAACCCAAAGGTGGCGGGAAGTCTTATAAGTAACTCTTTGAAGAGAATAAAAGAGAAAACATCATTACAGAGTTGCATTACGAATGCAGAAAACAGCATTTGGAATATAACAATTCATGGCTGCTAAAGCAAGCATTCAGTGTGGATTCTTCATTTTCCCATTCTCCTTCTTGTATTAATCTCATCTACATGCCTAGGGCCCACAGGGTGCCTCGCAAACCTGTGATGACACACTGCATCCATCCTCCTCTGTTCCTCCAAACTCCAAAGGAGAGACCGCTGCCTGCTGCCAGGACAGAGTGAAGGAGAATGCCTGCACAGATGGGCTTCAGTCTCAGCCAGGATGTGCACAGATGAGGGGCAGCCAGAAACTGTGTCTTAAACCCCACCTCAGCTGGGATTTGCCTTTTGACCCACAGGCAGGTAGCTAACTCCCCTCCAAGCTCCAGGGGCTCTGGGAGGGCTCCAAAAGCGAGTAAAGGGATACCGTGGGCCTTTGGGATTTGCATAAGGGTGCAAGTAGGGGTTTAATGTTCACATAAACTTTATCAGCCTTCAACACTGCAGAAGGACCTGCCCAAAAACCTTCCAATAAATTGAACAGTAAATTCATAGAGCAAGATATTTGTGTTTCATTACTGGATCTGCTGTATTGCTGCCTAACATATTGCAGCCTCTGTGAACAATATTTCTGTTCATCCTTTTTTGCATATGGCATTTTTAAAATGCAGTTTTCAGGGATCAAAGCTGTGGTCAGGATTCCCAGTATGACAGTATTCTTTTTTTGTTAAGTACCTGACATCACACCTAGTGCACATTTTGGCTAGGTTGACATAACCTTTCTTCTGTTTTCTGGTGAAATATTAGTTTCATCCAGGATAGCTTCAGGATATGATTGATCTAAATGTATGTTTTTATAGAGCATGTGTACTACTGCAATATCCAGATATTATGGGCAGTAATTAGGAATTAATTTGAACTAGGTATAGTAGAGTTTATTAAAGAAATTATTGAAGTGGTTTGTAATTAAAATAATATACTAATTTAAAAGATACTTTTGCTTTTATTTTAAAGAAACAAGTAATAGCAAACACCAAAATAATCAGCTTTGTTAGATCAATTACTAAAACAGTAATTAAAAACCCAACTGTATTCTTTATATCACTAATGGGAATCTTCAAATTAATCAGCTGCTTTTTTTTTTTGCCTGTTTTGCAATGCAAGCCACATAATCAGATTTTTGAAAACTGAAACTTAATTCTCTCTTTCAGTGGCAAAGATGTATGAAATAAAGACAGATGGATCTTCTTGAACTGAAAAGTTTATTGAACACCAAGCACTTTTTCAGCAGATACACATTCATATTTCCTGGTTGAGAGGTAGAAGCAACCAAAATATGTCATAAGCCAGGCACTGTTGTTTAGTGTAGGTTCTGTTGATTTGAATAGGTTCTGTATGATACTGTTAGTCTATTAATATGTGAAGATTACATACTCTGAGCCACTGCTTAAAGATGTATCATGTTTCCAAAAGGCTGGTTTAAACATAAGCAAAAGCAAGGAAGTACAACAGGGATATTTGGAATCTATCTGTATTTTGGTGGGATTTTTGAACCTTAGCTCTGTGACCAGGAGTATGGACAGGATCAGGTCCAAGCTGCTTATGAGCGGCTTCATCCAGGACATCATCATATGGCCAGGGAGGCAGATAGGAAAAGGAGACTGCCAATTAAGAAACAGTCAAACCTGTTCTTTTCTTTTATTTAGAAGTGTTAACACATCTTAAGGCAGCAGACAATGTCTGTGCAACACACTGCAAATGCATAAAAAATGCCTGTTCTGAATGGATTTCTCCTTCTTCCAGGGAAGCACACATAGAAAGTAGGGGTCAGTTGGACTATCCATGACCAATGACTGTTGTATGACTGTAGCATCTTATGCTCAAGGAGCATGGTAATGACCATGATAATGACCACATTTATTTTTTCAAAAAAAGAAAACCTTTTATATTAAATTAGATGCCTAATTCACTGGGGCACGTTTAATGTGACGGAATTTGCACCCAGCTGCAGCATCTGGAAGTTAACATTACAGAATGAATGAGTTACAGTATGAACTGAGACCTGCAGAGACATGGAGGTGCTTGAGTGTCTCTGCTGCAAGTGAGAGCACTGTGGGCAGTGTGACTGGTGCTGGCTGGTGCTTGGCACACACAGCTTGGAACTAAGTCTCCAGGCATCCATTAAGATGCTTGTAAACAATACATTCTTCTTGCTTTTCTAATGATGGATGATTTCCTTCTCATTCTGCTAGACTAAGGTATTTTTTGACCAACCTCATCTAGTAGATGTCCCTGCTCATTGCAGGGGCGCTAGACTAGATGACCTTTAAAGGTCCCTTTGAACCCAAACTATTCTGTAATTCTAAGATTTACCTTCTTGCGCCACCTCCAGATTCGTGGGCATTGCAAAACCTCTATTAGGACTTCTGTAATTTGCAATATATCAGTAGTGTGCCACTCAATTTCTTCTGTTTAGGATAGAGTGTGGACTGGAAGCCAAAGAGTGAGTAAAAGTACACTTCAAAACAAATAAATCTATAAATGTAAGTCAAGACAATTAATGCTAAGGCATAATAATCCTATCTGACCAGTGAATAAACTCACTAAGCAGCTAACAGAGAAGAAACTGGAATTCCTTTATGTATACAAGAAGAAATCTATTGCGTAGAGATTGTGGAGGTTTTCTGCCTTTGGGTTTGCCTCACACTACCTTCACATATGCTACTAAAGATTTTCTATTTCATTTACACATTTATATTATATTCTTATATGAGGCAGCTACCCTGGGAAAGTAACCCAAGTGATAAATCTGGGCAGAGAAACCTTGACCTACACCTTAGTTTTCTTCCATAGGAATCATAGTGTTTACTGCTCTGCTAATGCAGGAGCTGAGCTGCAAGAGGAGCTTTAAGCTTGTGTATGAGATGATAGCAACCATTTGCCCTTGCTTGGGTCAGTCTGCTCTTATCCCTTTATTTTAGTAACTAGGTTTCTAGTGGGGCAGGATCTTTGCCAAGATAGATCTTGTCCTTATACTGATACTTTTGTTTTCTACATAGATACTATTTTTTTCTTGAGTATTTCTTTTTAAGATGGCTTCAGATTTCAATCACTACAATATGAGAGTGTCTCAGACTTAGATAAATATTTCTTTTGGCTTCTATATGAAATGGGAAAAGCTTTGTGGTTTGGTTTTTTTGTTTGTTTTGTTTTTTAATCCCAGTTGCATGGGGAGAGACCAGAAGCACAGAGATTTTATAGCTCTGATTCTCAAACACAGTGAGCTGCCCAACTCCTACATGGCAGAAATTCTTCTGTGTGTTAGAGAGTCTGAGCATGACTTGGTTGGAATCACTCAGAAAGCACGTGGCTGACTGGGGAATCTGGACAATGAATTGGCCTCCTGTGTCTCCAATGAAAACGGGCTTGGTGCATGTGCACTGAACAGCCCTCCAGCACCAAGGGATGAAGATAAGTAAGCAGAGGGCTTTGAAGAGGGTGCTACATCTCAGCCAAGGGCCTTTAATGAGTCTAACCTGATCCTCTCTTTCAGCATGGCAGTACCTTACAGCATGAATTATTAGATTGTACTGAGAGGAGGCAGTTCATAGGTAGAAATTAAAATCCAAAACACAATTGCATTTTCAGGATTTGTGAGGCATAGAGAAAAGAAAGTGTGTTCATACCAAACATTTTTAAGATGAATATATTGGTGTCATTACTCCCCATTTCTGACTCAGTGTCCACAGTGTATGTGTATGAAGCGATGAATTTTTCCTGACTGCACTTGCTGAAAGAATTTTGTTAATCTTCACTTTAAGCACAAGAGCACATGTGCTACAGTCTTTTACACATCTTGCTTTCCCTTTTAACCCACAAAATATTCCCTTAAAATTTTATTTCTAAAGACTACAGTGTAAAAAAAAGTAATTAAATGGGACATACCTTTTGGAAAATCTGACATTTAAATGGAAAAAATCTTCACTGAAAATCTGCTGTAAAGATGGTCCTGTTTTATTTAGCAAAATAGATACGGCTTTCAGTACCCATTTTTGGTTTTTTCTTTGTAGCACAAATAACTCAAAATGAAAGTATTTGAGCATTAGTGTGACAAGGGGGCAAAAATGCACCATGAGTCAACTGCTACCCATAGAAAACCTACAAAGAGGTTTATTTAAAAAGCAAACACTTTGCACTTACAGAGGCAAAGCCTGAATGAACAATTGCAGTCTCAAAAATGCCTTAAGCTGAGGGGTTTTGCATTTCTTAGGACCACTAAAAAAGTGAATTCCCAAAAAAAAAGCTCATGCACTGAGACCATTCTGCTATTAGGTGCCCAGGACACAATCAGGACTGTTACCTCTAGGTCACCAGCCTACACAGATACTCATCCTGGTTAGACAGTGTGCCATGCACTTAATAAAGGTCTTCTTTCATCCCCTGCAATCTTGTGTAAACTGTCACTTCTCCAGAGCTTTGCAAAGTGTGAATTCAAGCATGCAAACTCCTAATGATACAACAGGAACTTGTACCAGCACAATCCAGCTACCACGTTAAGGTCAGGTCTGGAGTTCACTGTCATCTGTTGGAGACACCAGTCATCAGTAAACTCCCAAATAATGTGTTCATTCAGGGATACAATGAAAGAAAGTTCAGTCGAGTGGCAGGAGACACCAATATTTACATATATTCCAGTACTATGAAGTACTGAAACACAGTAAAAGCCTTTGGAAGTGAGATATGTGGGGGTCTTTTCTCCACCGGCTGAATTTGTGCTGAGGTCGACAGCTCACAAATGAAGTCTGTAGCAGAAAGAAGAATAGAAGCCCTTATCTGCTGTGCTTTCCTGATATATAACTGCATTTCCTCTGTCCCTAGACATGAACACCCCACATCTGCCCACTCTTACCCCACACTCTGTATGGGGAAAAGTAGTTGTGCCACTTGTGCTAGTTAATTTTTCTATAGCTTGGTATCAGATACATTTAGGATGGTAGCAACACCCTAATACAGCCTTTACTACCCCTCCCTCATTTATGATGAGGATTTATTTATTCTCTGCTTGGACTTGTTTACTCAACAAGTAGTAATGATTCCACACTGCCAAACATCCATGACATTTGTGACACTTTAATGGCAATTGTAATTTCCTTTCATGCAAAGGAAGAGTTCTGGCAGCACAGTTCAGCAAGGGCGATCATCTTTTCTGCAAAAGAAACTGCCTCTGGAAGAAAATCCCCATTTTGTGAATATATTTGGGCTTGTTTTTTCTCTACAAGAAATTCTCAAAGTTTTCAATAAATAAAATTAAGACAATCAATGATAAATTTAGGAATAGACACAAGCTTTGTGCTTGTGGTATACAGCAAGGATATGAAAAGTCAGTGATTCGTCCTGGAAAAAGAGACTTTGGATGCTGTCTTTTCTCCATTCCTCCAAAAGTCTTTGCAGCCCCGTGTTTAGATCCTTCACATACAATACAGGAGAGTCGTGTTCAACTCTTTGCTCTGATGTATATTTAAATTGTTTAAAGAGCTCCAACAAGGGCAGTAAAAGAAATCTGACACACTACTCCCTAACCTTTGTCGTCCCCCACCTTCTCCTCACTCCCTCTCCCCCCAAGTTACTTTGTGGCCAAAGTAACTTTTAATGCCCTTTGCAAACAGCGTCAGAGCAAGTGTTGGATGTGGAACTCACACCAAGCAAATGTGCTGTTCACCACCTCATGTGGCTGTAAGAGATTTGCTCCTACCTGGATATTCCAGCATGGAACGAAGAAACCCTTCCTGACTAAACTGCCCAAAAATATTGGTATGTTCCCATGAAACACTTCTTTTGAGCTATGAACCATTTTCAGTTTTCACAGGAGAAGTCCTGAGTCAGTTACCTCCACCTCTTTGCACACTTGCTGTTGCATATAGCACATCTTAAGGAACCCATCTTATCAAGAATTCTGTTGGTTTCTGACTTTTTGGGGTTTTTTTCTGTTCCCACTGTAGTTTTCCCCTTATCCCAGACGAGGGCAGCTTCTTGTTCGTCCCACCATCCACTAGAAGAGCTTATCTCCTGGGACACTAACACCCTTCAGCTTTTCACTGTTGTCCCTGCAGGCACAGCAGACACTGCTGTCACTGGTACAACGACATCAGCTTGCCTGTACCCTGCATGGTGTTCATCCAGCAGATGTCAGAGTGGTTCAAGACCCAGCATGAGAAGCAGGGCCTGTGATCAGGGGACTTCTTCCAGTTTTTTACTAAAAGCTTTGTTCACCCTCTCTTCTTGACTTGGCAGTCCAGAGAAGACTCCTGCAACTCTGTCTCCTTTGTGACTTCCCTCCTGATCCCATAAACTGTTGGCAGACTTACCATCTTTTCCATACCAAAGCTCCATGCAGCTGAGCTGCCTTGCTGTGTACAGCACAACCCATCAGAGCACTGGAGTCATGGGGGCTATCCCACAGTGTCCTGGCAGGAGCACTGGCTGAAGAAGCAGCTTTGATGCAGTGTTGCAACTGGGCAAATGGTTGACTGGCCAAAGGGTTTTCTTAGAGGTCTCTTTGTTCTTAGCTCTGACCCAGAGATGATCAGTCTGGTAACTGGTTTGATAAAGCCACGCAGAGAGATGGCACTTTTATGCTTCCCTCTACTTGCAGAGCAGCAGTCAACTGCTGTTAGACAGGTCAATAGATAGTTAGATAGGTTAGATTTTAGACAAGCAGCTCCTACAGCAGTTCAACAAATGGGAGGTGTTCTGATGAAGAACAGACTAAATATGCTCATTCTGTAGCTAGTGAAAATGTAACTTTTCTCAGTTGCTTTCAGGTTGTGAAGTAGCTTTTTAAAAGAGCATCTTAATCCACTGTTTGGCATTGCAAGTTTCACACCATGGACCATCTGCCTCTTGTTTACCCTCTTCTCTCTGGTCCTTCTCTTTCATTCTCACCTCATATTAAATTTCTGGCTGAAGATATGCTGAACAGTTGGTCTGAACAGCAGAGGCACCTGACATCTGTTTTCAGAAAACAAAGCTAATCAATTGACAACTCAAGGACCAGACCTTTTGGGGGTTTTACATACACTTCTGAGCAGCTACTGACAGCAGTGTTGCCAAAAAATCTGGACATAATGCTCTGTAAGAGTAATGTCTCCTTAATCTGACACAACTCTTCATGGTACTAAGCTCTCTTGAGCATCACAGCTATTATACTCTTACCAGTATTAAGGACTGTATACAAATCCTTCCTTCTTCATATCCTATAAAAAATAGCATTCTGCATCACCCATGGAAAACAGAGGCCATTTTGTATTGTAGATGATACTGTATCTGTAATCCCAGTGTGCGCACATATGCATATCTACAGCTTTCTGGTATCTCTCAAAACAAGTACACAGGCATACATATATATGCTATGGAAAAGAGGCCTCGGGAAAGTATTTCTTCATAGCAGCTTTAGAATACATCAGAAATTTCTATGTAATATAAGAAAAAATGTTCAGGTCTGACTGCTCTGACAAATGACTGCCCACCTGCACAGCAGGTACTTCAATTGCAAAGCTGACAAAACACTTGGCAAGACTCTTGGGGACTGAGTTATTGGTAAGGCTCAAAGCCAACATGAGTGCCACAAATAGAGCTGGAGAGTTGCCTTCCTTTACTAAATTAAATATGTATTGCCACCTACTGGCTATATTGCTATATTACTATAACAAACCGGTGATTGCAAGGATACAAAATCAACCACCTGTGTTCTCTCCATATGAAAATTATATACACTAGTAGGAGAATAATTAAAAGTTTGTTTCCATCTTTTTTTAGTGAGGAAATGATACTTAAATAGTTTTTTCTCCTTTTACAAAATATATCAGTAAAAACAGTATTGTACATTTAGAGGTTCCATCATGTGGCCATATTTGGGTATGAGGGTATAATATGACTATTAATAAATGTAATTAGTGTCCTGGCTGCCTGTACCCGCCTCTTTTCTTAGACACACACAGTATGTCTCAGGGAAGAGGACATATTTTTAGTCTGTCTGACAAAAGCAGAAGAGATCACAGTTGCTGGTTGGCTGTAGGTACTAGAAATATAATCAGATTTAAGCAATGCTGTGGTCACAGTCTGGCTGAAGAATGGTCATGCATCAATAAATCTACTGTATAATTTCTGCTGTTTGCAATCTGAATCAAACTGCACTAAAAGTGCTGCTAATTATCCTATTCTATGAAGCAGCAAGGCAGACTGGCATCACATTCTGAAGAAAAAAATTATATGAGCACAGTTAATCTGTAAAATAATATAGTACTGCAATAGTGCGTTTTTCCAAGAAAATCCAAACAAGATCTAATTCAGGGATTTTGGTAAATGATAAAGACAAGTTGCATTTGATTCTGGTCCAACCCAAGCTTTGCCAGTAAAAACCCAAGAATTACACAGGATGATGAAAACCACCTTCATTTACATTGGCTCTAAATTTATTCTGCCACCTTCCTCCAGCTGATTGATGTTGTATAATATGAATATTATTCTACCAATTCAGCGGGTAAAGGGCTTTTTCAAAGCTTGGATGCAAATTACATGGCTTAACTTAAAAATAAAAAAAAAAAAATCAAATGTGGTTTGCCTGAATTTATAGCGAAACAGGTCAGAGAGTGCTCACTGAACCTGCACCAAGTGAATGGATAAAGTCAGTAACCTTTGGCTGCTGAATGGAGGGGAATAGTTGCAGAAAGGAGTTTCTTAGTGTAACCAGAATCACAAGAGGATGTTTTTCACACTTCCTAAATTATAGCCTATTACATAGTGTTGTAAAGTAATCTTACCATTTATCTTAGTCTGCTGTAAACTGAAGTATCTCTACTCAAAGATGAGATTATCTTCAGAGAAGTTTCAGATACAATAATTTAGGTGTGTTGACTTTATATGTTTAGCTGATTTCCTTATATTTATAAATTGTTCCTGTGCAGGAATTGTTCCTCCTACATTTCACATATGGCTATGTTTTCAGATTTCATTAGTGTCAAGCACAATGCAATGAAGGAAAATTACATATTCAGCAGAAACCTGTATTATATAACTACATAAATGCTCTCTTCAAAAATTGGCATCAGCAGTAACCATTTCTAGTGGGACACGTACCAACAAGCAGTCTCAAACAAACAGCTACTTGACTTTCATAAACAGAAAACTGCTCAGTCCTTTCCTGCAATTGTTGGGATTTACTTTGAGGATTTCTATTGAAAACAGAAACTGTATTCTTAAGTTAAGAGAGCTCTGAAGCCATTCTTCAGAAGACACTTGGAGAATGAGCAGTTGATGTCAGCTTATCTTAGAAAGCATCTGTGAAAACATCTATGAAGGGTAAGCTATCATGGGTCCATAAACAGTATTAGGTATTAGACCATCTCCTCTGAGAAGCTACAGTATGCTGAAGTGCTGTGCAAATATGGAATTAGTGTAGCCTCACAGTTTGCCTCTTTACCAAGTAACGTTAAGGTTCTGGAAAGAGAGTAGGGTTAGATAAGATATTAGAAAAATACTCTTTACTGTGCAGATGATGAGACACTGGAACAGGTTGCTCAGAGAAGCTGTGGATGCCCCATCCTTGGGAGTGTTCTAAGCCAGGTTGGATGGTGTCCTGAGCAAAGTTATCTAGTAGAAGGTGTCCCTGCCCATGGCAGGGGGGTTGGAACTAGGTGATCTATGAGGTCCCTTCCAACACAAACCATTCTATGATTCTATGATAGCTCTGCAGCAGCACTTAGATTGAAAAGCGGGAGCATCCAAAATACTTATTTCAGGAATACATATATCTATAATTTTTTTTTTTTTTACCCTGGGGGTCTATAATACAAGTTCCTTTTAATCTCTCTATGCCATACTTCTGTTTTAATCTTTCCCCTGTGCTCTTACCCTTTGGTAACTTTTTACAGCTATAAAAGTTACCTGTTGTAGGCAACTAAATTTGCAGATTTTTGGCAGCTGTGAAGTTTAAAATAGTGCACAGCATGGCAAAACATGATATTTAAAATATGGTGAGGACAAAGTGCTACCTTTTGTTTCAGTACCAACACCCTTCAAAGAGAGACGGTGATGGGAACAGCCACTGTGTGCTGGAATTCCCGTGAAAACTAACCTGTGAGCAGCCATGGGATGGCGATCTCGATCCACACAAGTACGGTTTGAACACCAGAATGCCGAAAGACTTGCACAAAATAAGTACACCCGGTCACTTGCTCTTCATCCAAATCCGTAGCAAGTTAATCAATTCCTTTTCTCTCAGCTAGGCTTGGTGTTAGTAATGCCACTAAGATCTACAGGCTGAGAAGTCTAATGTTTATCCACCATGCAACAAGGAGGGTTTTTCAGAAACATTTTATTAGAGACTTCAAAAGTATTCAAAGAGAATTTAATAAACTGAAATATTTTAAGATACATCCAGTGGCATAATGAATAATGGCACTTATAAAGAAGTGATCAATTTTATATTCAGATTCTCTGTACTCTTCAAATTCAAATTTGTACACTGTTTTCTATTTCAGGTTCTTTTCTTTTTTTTTCAGACATCAGATTAAACTTCAGGGTAGCTACTGTAGAACAGGTACAATCATAGATATTTTATCAGGTAGAGAAACTGAGTTGTAGTATTAGAAGTGACAGTAAAATAAAGGAAGACTATTTTTTTTTTAAGTGAAAATCTTGTCACACAACCATGGTGATAACCTTGTAGTCCCTGAATCTGATTTGGATGTGTTTAATAAGACAGGAGCTGAATTTTCTTCAGGTATGTCACAATCTGAGGTCTCTGTGCATAAGCAGGAGGTCAGGCAAATATGAGTCACATCAGCAAAACCACAAACAAATAACAAACGCACAAAGTACCTTTAAAATATTTCAAGTTGTAGCTCTATGTTTTGAAACCACACTAAGTTTTTCAAGTGCTTTCCATCTTCAGACTCATTTGAACTCAAATTCCCTTTGTGAAAGAACAGAAGACATCAGAACAAGAAATGACAACATACAGTTGTGTGGGGACAGGCCAGCTCTATTAACTGCACTATAGCACTACAGCATATTATACAGTGAGAAGTGCTCTAAGATCCACTTCAAACCCATTGACTTGCAGGAACATATTTCAGACTTGCTTGAATCCCTGCTGGTCCCTGTCTGCCAGGGCCATGACAGTGCATACATGAAGGCACATAAAATTAGTTAAAGCTCTAACAGATTTCAATTCCACTTACTAGACACACTTACTGTGTCTTTTCAGTCACTTGGAATTTCCCTCACCCTTCTATGAAGATTAAAGCAAGTTAACTACTTTTATTCAATTTGGAGACTATATCCAGTCTCTAAATTTCTTCAAAGGGAACTTCCAACTGATAGCTCAAGCATAAAAGCCCAAAGAATAGCCAAAGGTGTCTCTCTGAGAGCTGTTGGACACTGATTGCTGCTGGTGCTGCATTCAGATTTTTAGAAGGTCTGCACCTTTGAGAAATGCTCCCACAATATGCATGCAGCTAATTCCACCAGTGAACTGCTTTTTACCTGTAGCATCCTACAGTTAGAGATCATGTTGAAAATAACAGAAAGGTTGAGTTTCCCAGTCAAGACCTGGATGTTTAATTTTTGTTAAGCTCACAAATTCTCAGAGAAGCATTATTTTTTGGCTTATCCACACAATAAAGTTAAAGTACAGATAAAGAAGTGTGTGG
The DNA here is from genome assembly GCF_017639235.1 of Corvus kubaryi. Lineage (NCBI taxonomy): Eukaryota > Metazoa > Chordata > Aves > Passeriformes > Corvidae > Corvus > Corvus kubaryi. Next base: position 34,958 of record NW_024581893.1, on the reverse strand, counting down.
ATTTACAGCCAGTTTTCCATTGGAGTCTTGAAGCAGCTCTCTGTATGTTCTAAGGTAAGTCGTTTGATACGGTGCTCTCCCTGTAGGTGTTCAAGCCAAGAAATAGCATCAGATGTCTGGTCAGTTATCAAGTTCAAGTTTCATTTACTGTGCACTGACTTCTCAAACAAGCTTGGCTTGAGCAAGATCAGGACAAGAGTGTGTCTAATTGACAAGTTATCAAGGAACTGGAAAAGAATGGAAAAGAGCAAAACAGAAAGCTACAACTAAGTTGCAAGGGAAAAGTTTTCATACTACTGCCTTTTTAAAACTTATTTTTCATGTGGCAAGTGGCTGGCTGCTGCCCAGACTTTCAGAGTTCAGTGCCATAAACAAATGCAAGAAGATTCCCTGATCTAATTCACTGAAACTCTCTAAAATGCAAATGATCTCTGATGAGCAAATCAAAGCCACCTTCCTTTCCAAGAAACTGGAAAAGAATGGAAAGGGGCAAAAGAGAAAGTTACAACTAATGTAGGGCAGAGAAAATTGCCCTGATGCTCAGCACTAAGCAGCATTGGCACCAGGTACAGAAATGCACCTGCTGTTATGTCCTATGACATCTCCTGTGTTTGTGGGGAAAGGGGAATAGATCTGGATATATTCAGAAAGGTTCAGTACAGCTTAGGCAAGTTAGTGTCCCTCTGTTAAGTTATAGCAGGAGTTTTCAATGTATGGTCTGTGAAATCAGGAAATAGGTCTGCAAATGCATCTGAGAAGAGTGAACCTCTTCTGAGTGAGCTGCAGCTTATCCTCAGGTCTGAACTTCCATTGGGGAAGCTGGCGAAAGTCTGCAAAGCAGCACTCTGTGGTTGAGGAGAGGTTCTTACAGGGCACCTGGACATGTCAGCAACTGCTTAAGAGTAACTTGTGAAATACCATAAGAGGCTCTGCATAAATATGGTCAGCAAAGACAAACAGCTCTGTGTTTGCTGTGTTGGGTCAAGAACACAGACAGGAGCCACTGTTTTACAGATAACTTCTCTCTTATCCATTCACACCTTAACTTGCTCTCAGCTTACATCTGCTCCTTGTAGCTTTGTCTACCTGTATAGTTGCACCATTACAATAAAAAAGGCACAGTTTTACAACTGCTGACTTTGCAATCTGTGCAAAATCCCTTTGACCAGGCAGCTCTCTGTCAATGTGGACAATGAAGTCACACATGCTGTGACTTCAAAAAAAGCTTCAAAAAGTTTCTGGGTAAGGAAAAAAAAGCATACTAGGAAAACCTGAATATATGATAACTCTATTCATACATCAATTTCAATTTGCCATATCAGATCATGTTGCACCTGGATGTTTGATGTTGTCAAGGATGATTTAAATTAAAGTGCAGCTTATCTATTAACACAAACCCTCACATTCCCTCAGACTCTTCAGTGCAAAGATCATATCTTTGACTTTTGTGAAGTGCCTGAAAAAGAGCCCTAAAAAGCCGTGAAAAATACTAATATTATCTTTGGAAACAAAGATGTGATATATGAAGTGAAATAACCTTGAATATATAAGGGAAAATTCTCTATATTTGAGGCCAAGATAATAAAAGCAAATACAAATCTGATAATTCCATTTTTTCCACAATTTCAATCCACACACTGAAGCTGTATTTCAGATAAGCTGATGTCATGTTCAAACCATAGGCAAAAATTTTCAGTGTCAGAAAGTGCAAACTGCAATTTTCAGTCATTAGATTAAAAAACTGATTCTATAATATGTCATGAATGTTTTTGCTTGCGGTAAAAAAAACCCTCTGCTTTAATCTGGTGACTCCAATTATTAAACACGTTGCTTTAGTGTACTTAAATCATGTTGCCCGTGGAGACTAGGAGAAAAATCACTCTAACTATGAATTACTCTTTTTAATTGTCATCTTTAGAGCCCTGAAAGCTTAATCCTCACATTAAAACACCTAGTCTATCCCAAAATTTTCATCCTTGAGGCCAAAGCCCAGAAATAATATAAGAACTCATGGAACATGATATGAACATTAGCATATTTAAAATGTAAAAACTTTATCAGATGGCCATAGCAGATGCCATCCAAAGCAGAGCAGAACAATCTATGTAGAATAATATTTGAACATTTTCCTATCTGGAACCACTTGAGATTTGTAGAAAATCCAAAACAGCCTGCTTCAAAATAGGTTAAACCTACTGGTAGTCCAGGTCCCATTCCTACTGTATCCCCACACTATTATTTTGCAGTATTTAAAACAACAAATTCTCAGCAGCACCTTCAGAACTTGCAATGCTGGACCTTTACAAGGAAACACAAGGAATGTTGATGGTGCTTACCAAAGAGAGAATTCAACCAGAAGAGTCCCAGACCCCTCTTGACACTCAAAGATGCTACTGACATCCCAAAAGGCAGCTTCTTACACAAACAAAGAAAAGACAGACATGAAGTCACATAGTAGTGTATTGGGAGGAATGCTTTTTGGCTTTTCATGTTTAATAGGAAACTTAATTGTATAAATATGTTGTACAGTGCATCAAAAATTGAACTGTAGAATATTACATTATGGGAAAGATTTTAAGTTAAGGATGTTCTCCGTAAGAGTATGACCAATATAATGTTCCAAAGGGTATTCAGGTAGTCTGTAGTGTGAAAGCACATAAAGTGAGAAAAAAGGATTTTGCTACACTAGTAATGAATCCAAAATGTCTTATGGGTACTTGAACTGACTGATGGAGCTTTTGGTGAAATCAGGAGCAGAAAGGAAGCACAGGCCACTCAACCACTCCTACAAGATTCCTAATTTTCCTGATTTTTGGTCTTTTTTTCATTTTTAATTTGAGTGAAATTTACATCTTTAAGAGAGGCCATGGAAAGAACATGAAAGTATCAAATGTCCTGATGATTTGCACTAATCAGGAACTCCATCTTGTGGCCACCTCACAAGATGAGGACTGAGGGCACCAGCCAAGTCACATGAGAGGTCATCATGCACTTGCATGATATGCCCCAAAATCTTCACTAAAGAGGAATTCTTCTCTTCCCACAATTCTGGAAGGAGTGCAGCCCCAGGCTTGTCTTGAAAAAATTTAGGCTGAACTGAAGAGGATTTAGGTGGTTTTTTCTCTCCACCTGTATTCTTGGGATAATTTTTCATGAGGCATTGATGAATTCTAGAATCTCAGGCAATAGTAGTCTTCTAGCCAGGAGTGTAACTATCTGGGAGAAATATGAAAGGTGTTTTTCACTTCCTACAGTTAACCTACAAAGCAATTGACTACTTCCACTAAAAGTTTGTCATAACACAATTGCCCTGCTCAGCCCCTCAGTAGAGGGATTAACACACATGGAGGGCAGAGGCAAAGGGCAATTCGTGTGTGCCACTCCTGCCTCTGAACAGGAATCCTGGGGGGCACAGACAGCACAGGACCCCTGGCAGGGAGGATATGGAGGATTCAAGAGTGGAAGAAGAAAAGTGAGTTTCTCACAAAACTGTCTGCTCTTAGCAAAAAGAGAATAGGGAAGAGCAGGCAATGAGGAAGATCAGAGATACAGGACAGACAGTGTCTACACTCAGAGCACGACTCTTTACACGGAGAAAGTGGGATGTGGCTGCCAGGGAGCTCATGCAGTGGGATGCTGAAAGTATGCACAGAGCAGGCTCTTAGTGAGCCAACAAGCATGAATGCATTTTGCTTTATGTAAGCATGAGAGAAAAGCTGTAGCTGAGGTTATGTTGCCATGGAAGCCCAGAAAAAAACAGAGCAAAGCAGCTCTCCCATGAGATTGGCTGTTCTTTATCTCAAGGTGTTGAGATACAGACGCTGCTCTGTTGTACTTACACAACCGTGCAGCTGCTAGCACTGCATTTCAGGAATATTCAGAACTTGATAAGGCCCTCCTGGGTCCTTCCCAGTCCAGTTTACACTACTCTTAGGTGGGGGAGATGTTGTGTTCTCTGATCTTATATTTTAACTACCATCTGGAAATTTATTTATCGACTTACTGTGCCTTTTCAAAGCAATTGTGGGCAATTGAATGTACTTCGAGAACTCCTGAGAGTTCTCACTTTTGAAAAGCCACATACAGAGTTCCTTGCTGGAAGAAAGTCACATTTTGGCAGAGATATCAGTTGGTGAATGGCTTTGTTTCATCATAAAAAATGGGGCCACAGAGAGCTGAGATATAAAGGAAGTCTTTTAATAGCAAAGCAGAATGAAAGCTGGGAATTGCTTCAGCCCACTAGTATGAGGACTGCAAATTTTTTTACAGTGAAATCAAACATAGCAAGTTTATTCTATGCTTCTGTTCCTTACTGTTTTCTTCTTTAGTCACTGTATTTTCAGTTAGTTTCAGAAGTTAGTTCATTTTCCCCTCAGATGAATTTGTTTCAACTCTATGTTCTTATTTAGACACAGGGTATTTTTAAACATCACTTCTGAGGACTCCTAATATTTGCATTACTATGGATGAACCCATCTAAAGACTGACAAACAAATCACTACCACTAGATGAATCCTCTAAACACATTTCCACTTGTGCTATTTCTTTCGCTTTCATAGGTATCTGTAGTCCATTACTACTCCTGACAAGGGAAATGCATCCACTACCATACTGAAAGGGTACAATATGCATATCTGTAGATTATGGCTTTCATTTTTTATATAAAAAGGGAAGTTACTGGAGTAACTGGTTATACTGGAGTTAACTGTATGTTCCTTTATTCATAATTCTAATATGCATGATAAATAACTGCAGCTAGCATGAGGTGTGTGTCTGATTCCCAAAATACCACGTCTTTGAATGCAATAATGCACTCATTTCCTAGACAAGGCAGAGCTACAAATAAGCATTTTACTATTGAGTACAGAGTGACCAGAATGAAGAGACTAAACAGCCCAACTTCATTAACTTGCTGTCATGGGTTAGCAAGCATAGTCCTGGAATTGATTTTCCTGCAAAGAGGTGCTTACAGCTTCCTCTGTGACCTGACAAAACCTATCAGCTGGCCAGTTTGAATATGGACGATTCTTTAAGCCACTTAGAATTCTGACCGCCTCTGTGGTCCACATTTAAGAATGGACAAAGCCTGGGAAGCTCTCTCCGTTGCTTCCAGCCAGAGGACTGGTAACTGGGCTGGGCCCTGCCAGGACCTGTTCAGGTTGGGTCGGGCCAGGCCACAGCCATCCTGGAGCCAATGGGCCCTGTTCCACCCACGACCCCCCCCCAGCCCTGCTATATGCAGATGTGCTCCTCCCCCTCTCCAGTGCAGCTGAAGATGAAGATTCAGATGAAGCTGCCCACTGCCCGGCAAAGATCATGTGACCAACAGCGATAAGCAACATTCCAGCTGTAAGGCCTGGGTGAGATTAACCCTTTTAGTGCTGTGAAGAGCTGAAAACCTGAGGGAGGAGAAAGAGGAGATGCTTAAAGCTGAAATTCTGTTGTAAAGCTATGGTGGTGATGGACAACGATATATCAGAGTACCCGTTGTAATTTCATGAAGGCATGGGGGGTGGAGCGTTTGACATCTACTTGTGAGCAAAAGTACCTATGCTGAAACAAGCAAATGCTGAAGCAGCTGTAATTTGATGAGAAGTTTGAACAGGGAGAGATGGAAGTGATGAGGACTCTTGCTCCAGTTGGAAGGAGAAGACCTCTGTTCCTAGAAATACTCCCAGAGATGGTCCTAGAGATGAAGATGATGAGGACCCTTTTCCTCCCAGGGAGGGGGAGGGCCTCTGTTCTTAGAGATGAAATGCTCCCAGAGATGGGTGAAGAGAACTTTTGTTTCTGAACGGCTCAACCTTAAAATTGTACCCCAGTAGCTCAAGATTGGACCCTCGAAAGCAGTTGTGGGAACAGCTGCAAGTTGTGGGAAGGGACTCTCACATGATGCAAGCAGAGAACCAACCCAGGCGGCTGTCTTGTTGTGATAATGTCTCCATAGCATGAGCAAGAGAGACTCCTCTTCCTAAATGGACTGAACAAGGTTATTATGGAAGTGGTAAACAGACTGAACATCTCAAGGGTTGTCTTTTTACATTGTCACTGGGAGAAGGGAGAAAGGTGGGGGGAGGAGAAGTGTTCTGAAGGTGTGGTATGATTTTACTGTTTTTCCCCTCTTTTAGGTCTATTAATAAACTTCTATATATTCTCTCAAGTTTTGTGCCTGCTTTTCCTTTCTCCTAATTCTTATCTCAGAGAAGGTAAATAGTAATGAGTATTTTGGACCAAACCACTACACTAAATTGGTGTTTCTGCCCAGTTACCAACTGAACCTGCTACACTTGCCTTTCATGAACCTTTTAAATCATTATTATCCTTTTATCAGTATCAATTTTCAGCAAATCACCATTTCATTTAAACTGGAAGGAGCTGTATAAATATAAGAAAGAAAAATGACTCTTCTGAAAGCTGAATTGCACATCCTTGTAGATGACAACAAGTGCTAACACTTAGGAGCTTCTTTCTCTCCTGCTTCCCATTCTTTTTGATTCTTGCAAAATTTCCCTCTCATAATTGCCTCTGACATAAGCTTAGCTCACTGTAATAGTTGTTGTGGTTTATGCCTTGACAAGATGCAGTCCTGAGCTACAGAACAGCAGCACCCAGGGACTCTGTGAACTGTGACCACACAGCGACAGAGGAGAACCTTTCTTCATGTGAAACTTCATCCTGTTTGTTCCTGTCACCAGTTCCACAGCACTGCTCTCCATTCAAAATGTGTTCATGAATGTTAGAGTTTCATGTTATTGACAAGAATATGTCAGAATGTTGTAAGCAGCTGGAGCCTAGGAAATCTAATGTGTCTCAGTATTACTGTCAGTGGGATCCCCAACTACCTCCTAATGATAAATGAATAAACTATCACTAATATCAGTGTGAGCAGACCCCCTGTTCCCTATTTGAATAGTGGAGTTCAAAACTAAACTTTAATGTATGATTTTGAACATAAAGAAAGTTTATATCGTTTTAGCACTTCAGTGTTTTAGAGATAACATGATAACATCATGTATGCACAAAAGATATGTTTATAAATATAAAATAAATATAAATATCTATGTGTATATATAGAAAAACAAATATAAAAATAATATAAGTATGCTTATATGTCCTATGCACATATTTTAATTTTCCTTTTTTTCATAACCCAGTTCTTTCACATGCTTCCCTTTTCTCTTGCAGATTTTCTTTGCAATATATTGTCCTGTTAAAAGAGATTGAATGAATGACTAGGGAGTAAATGGGAGGAGACTTCATGCTCAGTTTCATATTAATTTAAATTTCATATAACTAACACTGCAATAGGTCATAATTGCCCCAAATAGGCCCCCTACATGGCAAGTCATGAGTTTAAGAAAGAGGGAAATATGAAGAAAAATAAGTTTTTTAGATCTTGTTTTCTAATTCCTCACAATTTACTGGTCTTAAGATAAATTCTGAAGTCTGTGAAGAGCAACCAAAACTAAAACAGTAGAATAGGAGTAATCATTCACATAGCACTAACACAAATGGATACAGCAGAAATTAAACTGGCAAAAGATAAGAGGCTTTTTTTCAGGGCCCTAAGGGAGTCTAATTAACTTATTTCCAAATGGGATAGAAACATCATACTAATTTTACTGTCAGATATTTGGCTAGAAATCAAGAGGTTCAAAAGACATTAATGGGCAAAAAGGTAACATCTGACAATATAGCAGACAGGCTCACATAAACGGTGGGCTCCTTAATTTAAGAGTTCCTGAGGACATACTGAGAGCAGACAAATTATGGGCTGCAAAAAGGAATCTGAATTAAGTACCAAAGATTAATCATACCAAAAATAGACTATCAGCAATTTCCTTTCCATGTAGTAAGAGCTACCAGCAGTCTGGAAAATGAGCAATAAGGCTCAGAAAATAGGTTGCAGGGTTTGCTCTGACCTGCTGTGCTGCTATGGGATTCAAGCCATCAGCATATCAGCATTGCATGTAAGTACATGAAATCATTACTGGATATAGGCATGCCAACTCCTCATTTCCATTTATTACTTTTTCTTCCAAGGTCATGAAAAAGTATCTGATGAATGTGCAATATTCCAGATGATGCCTGACAGAGCAGGCCACTTGCAAGCCTTCATTTATTTAATATTGCTGACTGACTGATGCTCTTTTCAAAGGTGAATTTAGGTTGGTGTTAATTTCTATGATATTCTACTTTTGATTAGCAGTGTTTCCAGTGCCATCTCCTACAGCAAAAAATGGTCCATCATCTTCAGGAATTTACCATATGTAATCCAGAAAACTTAAACCATGTTCTTTTTTTTCCACAAAAATATATCAGACGGGGAGAAGGTTGTTAAAGGTACAATATGCTGTTCTCCTGAGACAAAAAGCTTTCTAAAGGAATGATATTTATAAATAAAATCTACTGTTCTATACTAATTAGATCTGGTAAAATACAGACCCTTTCCAAACATACATTGTAAATGTAAGCATGTAAATTCTCTAAGGAAAGTAGCTTTGGGGGTAGAAATTCCAAACGCAAGGTATTTCAGAACTATGATGGAGATACTGTGGGTTTCAGCCATAGTCTACAAAGAAGCATGGAAACTTTTTTTTCCACTCTTATAAAACATTTTTTCAATTAGAACTGTAAGCAACAAACTGTTCTCTTAACTGCAATTTTCATGAATGCTCACTAGTTAACCTTAGACAACCATTTTCAGCCATTCCCATGTTTTCCCCTCACTGTATGTTTGTGCTCCCTCAGGCCACTGACTGGTTTGGACACATAGGACAACTGCAGAAACAAAAAACTCCAAATAACTTTCTGAAATAATTAAGATTTAATCAATTAGTCTAAGATCCACTTCAGGTAGTTGCCTGATGCCTTGACTCCCACTGACTTTTTCCCATGCAGATGTCTTCACACCCTTAAATGTGCCAAAACCCAATGCTACTCTTTCTATATCCAGACTACAACTGAGATGGTAAAAACTCTGGCAATGAGACAGTAGTAAAAACTGGGGTTAATCTTATCCAAGCTTCATACCCCACCCTATAAATAATTATAGGCAATATTTACAAGTACCACTGAATATTTGTGGTTTCAACAGATATGATTCTAGTTTTATCATATATAATTTTTAAATAGTCCTGTGGTTTCAACTATAGGTGCTACAATTCCAGTTCTCTCTCTGTCTGTTTAAATTTCTTTGGCCTTAGAGCAATAGAATACAGAAATTATGTAAAAGAGGATCCCTTGATATCTACAAAGTCACCATGTCTGCGAAGTAAAATTCAGAACAATACTCAAGGAGAGAACTTAATGAAAACGGCCATTATAAATCTCAGAACATTTCAGTAACTTGTTATCTCTATATAGCAATGTAATGACTCTAAGAGAAGAATAAAAAAAGAACACCCTCAGATAAAATCACTGTGAAAATAGTTTCTGTTTCAGGAAAACAAGATTAAAAAAATAAAAATAAGGATCACTACTGGCCTCTTTAAAGGATGAAAAAAAAGGAATAAATACTCAATGACTCTTAATTTGTTTATTCCACAGAATTGCTTCTAGGGTAAGATGATATGCAAGCTAATTGCAAGGAAACTGGCTGACTACTTAGCAAAAAGAAACCTGTGTAGCTCCTCTAACATCATCTGAGTGTTGTGAATGTGTAATTCCTCTCAGTCTGATTCTTCAACACACCTACAGCATTTTTGGCGGACTCTGGAACTACAGACCAGCTGAGGAAACAGCCTTGAGCAGTGCCAATCATAACATTTTTTTAAATTGTGAAAACTTTAAATTATTCAGGTCTAGTACTGAGTGAAGCCGTACAAACCTACTGTGTGACTTTCCTTCTCTTTCTCATATTGTACACAGGACACAGGTTCCCAGTGACATATCCAGACTTACAGCACATCTTTCAGCAGAGTAAGAACCAAAGGCAACTTCTAGTCACCTTCCTTAAACGATGGTCAGTTCTTTTTTTTCCAAGGCAACGAAACTTCAGTTTCAAAAGCACTTAGCCTTGAGCATTTCTGGACACACTCCTCTGCACCTGCAGCCGGAAGGTATTTGCTGTTCCAAAATGCGTTCCTTCCAGGCTTTAAATTTCAAGATGATGTGAACAGTGATAAAAGATAAGAATGTGTCTGTGAGTAACTGACAATTACTAACCTTAGACCTGCAAGAGATACATGAACATACATACATGAACACAGAGTTGAAATATATACCATATATTCCCACATGTGAAATACTTCCCAGTCCATTCTCACCCCTCTCCAGAAACCAGACATGGTTAGGCAGCAGTATAAAGGAAAGATGAGACATTCACAAATTGCTGTGGGGAAATTAAATTACATTACATTTTTTCTAGTTAAACTATCAATGATCTTTCTAGTCACATGCACAATTCCTGGACTATTTTTAGATTTAGCTTCTCCACTTTATGCCAGCAATTCTTCTCTGGATGCCAGTGATAATCTCATAGCATCTCATGGGGTTATTGTTATCCATGCCTCTGAGCATGACTCTGAATGAGCAAACTGCCAAGGTATCTGACAAGAACAGCTAAGCAAGAGGTGGTTTGTGTGTCACAGAGATCAGTATTTGGTAGTCCCTAAATTGCCACATCTATGTGTTCCAGCCCCATGACCTGTGAGCTGCTTTCTGCAGTGCTGAAAGTCAAAGAAGAGCAGCATGGAGGTGACTGGGAGAAGACATTCACCGGAGAAGACATTCGCATTCTTCACATGTGCAGTTTTCTACTGAGAGCATGAACAGCAAAGCTACAGTTTCATTATAAACTTGAATCAAAATCAACAAAATCTACAAAGGAGTAATTCCTCTGGCTTTAAGGATCATTGGGTTAGGAACAATCTTTCAAAAAGTATAAAATTCATCTCTTCCAGGTCTGATGACAGTCAGCTGGTCCAATACACAAGAAATGCAAAGAATTCAGTTTGGGGTGTTTGCACAGGATTCAGTCCCCATCTTGAGGGGCACCACCACAATGAGAAAGATTCATAATAAAATCTCACTCATCCCAGTTATTTCACATCTGTCTGTTTTCTTATACAGTTACACAGTAAGAGGATACATGTTGTAAAGTGCAGTTACCTCCAATAGTTGGTCGGGTGCCTATAGCTGTAAAACAGAAAAGCTATTTGGTCTTATCAGGTCATTTGAGTGACCTATCTGAAATCAGACTGCTGCACTCAGATTGGAAACAGGCCCCAAAATGCATAATTCTTGATAATACCCATGCACACACTAGCTCAGCAAGCTAGTGAGAAAGGCAAATGGGAAAGGGAAGAGTGAAAGTATTTAACTTCAGAAGAGATGTACAAATGTTTACATATTTTACACCAGTGAGCAAGTCTCAAAGCTAAGACTTATTTTTCAGACCACTAATTCTAAAATATTACTAGTTGTTTTATAAGCTGGGCAAAAATATTTTATCAACATTTCTTTTGCTGAAAATGCTAAGCTGGATCAAAGACATTTCAGAGATTGATATGGTTCACAGCTGAAGCACGCTGCCAAGTACTGCGTGGGAAATATATTCTCTGTGCTGTAGAGTCACATTTTATGATGATAGCCAGACTATTTTTTCTACGATGTAAAGAATTATATTTTCTTTGTTAAAAATGCTCAGCGCTACTGACATCTTCTCAAAGCATTTGATGTGAAATGTGATAACATGTTTCTTTGGACATAATTCTGCACACTGATTAAAATGTTCTTTTATCTTTTAAATGTTGTAGTTCATATTATTTTTCTCTGGTAAATTCAGCTGACAATTTCCCACAAGCCCAAGCTGCTTCTAGGCAAGGACAACCAGCCAAAAAAAAAGTATTCAATGTCTTTTAGGTAGAATGTACATGTACAGGTGTTGCTGCCATGTAATTCTGTAAAAGTATTTGCAAATACTTTCAAAAGTTCTGGTTTCCCAAGCTCAGGAAAAATCAAGGTTTGTTGATTGTTTCAAGCACCTTTTCCTGATAGTACTCAGTTCAAATATTCTTTCTATTCTTTATCCTGCTGAACAAAATGCTTTTGCAGAGTGTTTTGGGCTTTTTGTGCTCCTTGTTTTACTTTTTTGATTCTCCTGCTCCCCTTTCATGAGCTTTTACTTACAAGCTAACCTGGACCCACTCACAGTCTGTGTTTGCTCTTGGGAATCATATTATTTCAGATATCTTATAAATGAGCTTAAATTTTCCTGCATTTATGTTAAGAGAGGCTCGGTTCACATCCAATCTTTAACAAAATATTACTACTGGAATAATGAGCCGAAGGCATACAATTGCAGGTCGTTCTGAGGTTCTGGGTACTTCTTGGTTCCTAAAAAGTCTATTTGTTGTTAAAATGTCATGATACTTTGCCTGTAGAGCAGCTGGCAGTAAAGAAATTGGGCTCTATACAGACAGGAGGGCTTCTTATCTGGAAAATACTTCACAAATATCCTCAGATATCATGTTGCATGATCATATATTTTTGCTCATAAAGTTACAGAGTCAAAGTACTTTTCAGCAGCATATGAATTACACATGAAAGCTTTAGTATAAATATTAACATTCCTTAGCTAATCAGTGAGAAGTGAGGAAATGTTAAAGCCAAGACTTCTTGCAGCCACCAAAGAGCATTGCACTGGCAAGACTTTAATTTCTTTAGTTATGTTACCAGTTCAAATAACTGCTTTTACACTTCCACAGCCCAGCTGAAATCCAGCAGTCCTCTCTCAGTTTTCCATCCCCTTTCACTGCAAAGGCTGCTGCAGCTATTTAGTGTTTCCCTAATCAATGTTCAAGCAAATTTATCTCACATGTGTCCCCCTATCCTAAGGTGTTTCTTTTAGGTCCACTACTCTGGAGGCCGGTGGGCCTACAGACCAAAAGACAAAGGGAGTCCATTGGTGGGACTGTCCCTAAGTCCAGAGATCCTCCCAGGTTAGGGTGACCGAAAAGGCTTCCCCCAGGCTGCTTTGTTCCATTATGTTAACGTACCGCAGTTCTGTTTCCCCAGTTGGCCCGTTGGCCTCCCTGTCCCTTTTTACCTAGTACGTCCCCACTCCAGAAGGTTCTCCACTCCCTATTCCCCCACTGGCCCTTGCCCCATTGCCACACCCTCAGAGTTTCCCCACTGGCTTCCTTACCCTAGTCCCGCCTGTGTACTGCCCCTGCGCCCTCAGATCATTGTCTCTGACGCTCCCTCTGCTCCCGTATATAAACGTGGACCCTCCCCTGTTCTTCGTCTTTGTCCCTGGACCCCTTCACGTGAGTGGCTGCATTAAATCTCTCCTGTGGAACCCCATACGAAGACTCTTCCTGGCTCTTTACTGTCAATCCATTCCTGGAGCTATCCGAACACGCGCGTGCGTGTGTGTGGACGTGTGTGCAAGTGTGGTGGCCTTGCCGAGCAGCTTCCTCCTGGAGACACTTTTGGGAAGGTCGCGGCACTTTACCATCCAGCCCTGCGCTGCAACACACTACACTGGAAAAACTGTGAAAACTAAGTGAAATATCAGGTACATTAAAAATATAGAATTTTTGAGTATTTTACTATAATCAAATGAAAACACACCTACAGCCATTTATGCATGACTGAAAATAGTGGCACTAGTGAAGACATTTCTTCCAGAGAAATAAGATAATACCACTTCTGACTTCATCCTTAAGGACTATTTTGTGTATAGTCACTTCATTTACCACGTGTTTTAAGATCAGATAAGTTAAAAGCTGCATTTTGAGCAGCTACTGAAAATCGGTAATAACTCTATCACAAATTAGGTGCAAGTGTCTGGTGCCTGGAAAACTGCTGTTCTGTGGGAGATAGTAGTTCTTCATCAGCATAAGTTTGCTGTATTTTGCCAGAGAAGTTACATCTGGAATATGTTAGAAACCTGCTTTCTTCTGTGGATTTTGGACAGACATTGCCCAAAGGGCCAGATGAGACTATTTCATTTACTAATGATCTGGATTATGATAATTTGATTCTACCAGAAAGTTAGAGGTAACTGGTATGTGTAAGGATGTGATTTGAACATTTTCTGTAGTACAGTCAAGGAGAGCAGCAGCTGAGAGTTGTCTGCCCAAGCTGGGGTGTCTGAAAGCCTGTGCGCAAGGAAATCATCCTTCGTTAGCTTTCCAGCATGGACATAGTCACCTTCAGAGAACCACATGTCCCAACCATGAAATGGGTCAGATAGAGTTAGGTAAATTGAATCTCACCTTTTCCCGCAATTTTGTTTCCATGTAACTTCATAAAAATCAAACCACCACCCATCATGCAGAAGTATGGGGTTACTTAACAGAACATGTGTGGGAACTCAATAACTAATGCCAGGTGATTGACTGAGTGATTATCATTCAGCTGCTTCCTCAGTCAGAAACTTCTAAATACTTGGGAAATAGGTCCTCAGGAGGCCCCTTTCTGAAGGCTCCTTCTTGTTGCAGCAGGAGCAAATTCAAAGTTCTTCAGACTGTGCATCTCTGCTTTCAACCTTTATTGTACTATGGATCTATGCAGTGATTTCCTTCAGCTATCCCATTGCTGATTTAATAATCTTGTCTTTAAGTGTATGACTTAAGTGCTTGACTCCACATAACTAATTTGCTTAATTTAGCCTCAAAGCCAAAATATGACTGAAAAGCTCAGTGTGTGTTCTTTAATTTACATTCCAACAGAAGAAAGTAATTCCTGTACTGCTCCAGCGTTTTACATAAGTGGAACTTCTCAACAACTGAATTTCAACTGGCTTTTACCCCCAAAACCAAGGATAAGACCTACATTACCCATGGTGACTAACAAGCTTCAGCTCTCTTTCTTTGGTAGTAGATTTTTTATAGTACCTCACAGGCTTCTTACACTTACTTTTTCTCTTTGTCCAAAGCACCATGGTCCAAGACATATTCTGACAAAATATTGCAGGATTTGAGATCAAGAAAGTACTTCAGTGCTGCAAATATTCACTTCTAATTATTTTCAAGAAAAGGCTTGATGAATTTAGAGCTATGATTTTAGCATAAGGCACCCTGTAGCAATCACCTTGATTGTGATTCACTTACTCCAGCTTCTTTTCTAGCCACAGCAAAATGCTGTTAGTCAGCACAAATCTAACAGAGTCAAACCCACATCCCAAAGCATGTGGAGCCACCACCAGATCAAACCAGGTATCAAGTAGCAACTTTCACTTGCCTCTTTTCAGAAAAAGTCCTAAATATTAAAGAATGGTCTCCTCATACAATGGCTTTGCAATGGTAATGAGCTCCCTGCCTACAAATTCTTTCAACTGGGGCAACTGGTGTGCATGATAGATCTAAACCCAATACTTCTAAGGAAGGAAGAATGGTCTGCTAGGTTCCTTTTAACAGTCTGCAAGTCCTGCTAACATTTCTGGGATACCAAAACAAGTCCTGGCAATATATAGAAGGCAAATATTCAGAAACCTTCAGGAGCTAAAAGAAGTACAGTTTTATATTTCAGAATAATACAGCAGAGTCTAACCACTATGAAGACAAAAAAGCAATAGAAACAGAAAAGACAAAGAGGTGTCTCAAATCCCTTTTTACTAAGTTGGAGAACAGATGACTTCACAAATGAGAAAAGGGGTAAGAAGCATTTTTTGGTTTGTTTTTTTCCCAAGAAGTGTAGTCTCACAGCAGACACAATATAGTTTATGTATTTGTCTCAGGAGGTTGGTCATACAGCCAGGTCTGAAAAACCGTGCTGTAAGGCCAAGTTCCTCCCTTAGATGCACATACTTAATTCCCACTGAGAAGACAAGCCATAATACATCCCAGAGTAGAATCTGATCCTTTTCTGTTCTCTGGTTTCCTGGTTGCTATTAATGTGTGGACTAGAACCAGAACACCATTTACTACTTGCCAAAGTTCCCTACTTCCATGCCAAACTTGTGTGGAATTAATACATTTCAATGATAATGCTTCATGTCTCCTTAAAAGTTTGTTACAAATTAACTCTTAATTTGGTGGAGCAAGTGCACAAAAAATACAAACACACAGACACCCCCTCATAACATAATATCTCAAGAAATGAGCATTGCACAAAAACTTGAATGTATTTGAACTGCTTTCCATTAATTTTTATATCCCCAAATCAGTAATTCTATGAACATGCTCCTTCCTGTTCTGGTGCTTAAGAGAGTGTAAATGGTACCTTGAGACCTGTATTTTACTACAGAGACGCAGAAACAGAGACATTTGTGATATTAAACATGTGCTCATGTGCTCAGAATTACCATGAAACACAGTTATCCCATAGCTGAGGGAAGCAGCGTCCCCCTCTGCAAAGGCTGCGTTCACGGGATCCATTAAGAGCTCTGGCAGACCCTGACTGTGACAGGCTTAGTGTGGCCCAACAGAGCAGGAAGCAAGGATTAGCACAGCCATATATCCAATTTTATCTATATCACTGCACACAGTTTCACAGTAGCAGTCCCCTCAGAAAGCTCAGCGTGCACAAAGCAATTCTGTCTACAGCTAATGGGACTTGGGTAGGATTCAGCCTGAAACGTGTCACTAATCTGATAACACACAGGCACCGTGGCCTTGAAATATCCACCATTCAGCCTTGCAGAGCACAGGACACTGGGTCCTTGTTTAGCTCATCATCTGCAGTACATTCCCACTGTACTCTGGACACATTGTCACCATGTATCCTGAAGGAAGGGTAGTAAGGGCATGTGTTTGCTTTTATTGAGGAATGAGAAGACTAACAACCTTGTAGGCTTTAGAAAAATCGTACTTAAACACATCATTTTATTGGCACATCTTTAAAAGCAAAATAGGTCTACTCTGCTGTCATTGTTCAGAAAGGTAAATGAATCTAAAACTGTTATAATCTCAGTTTTTGACACCCTTGGCATGATTCACCATTTGCTAACTATAGCATTTTCTAACTATAAAATAATTTGGATGTTAATTATAATCTAAAAAAGACAAGTTGGTTTCAATTTAAAAAATACAGAGGTAACTGGTTTGTAGCACTGTGAGAGGAATAAAATGATATAAATACCAGTCTGTACAGAATTTAGACATAATGGAACAGCATTTAAGCAACCATGACATTATCAGCTCTTGGACCAAAGTATAGACTTTTGTGACCACATAACCTGGGTAATTTGCTTATATGGTTTACCCACCATCATATAAGAAACAAATGCTACAGTGAGGTTCTAAACCCACAAAATTTCAAAGTTTCAGTCCAAGAGCTTGAGCAAAATGGTCTACCTCCTTTTACTAAACTAGATACGGGCCTGAACGTCCTTTCACTTTGAATTCAGACCAGATTCAATGTCCATTTTCATAAGCTGCCTAGTCATAATTTCAGATTTTGATTCCTGTTCATAACATGATAGCATAGGCTCTGTTCTGCTGTGGGAGGCAATTCGAATATGAAGAAAAAGTTATTTTTAAGATCTGTCCACAAATGTGGAAGCTAGCTTGCTGAGCTGTAAAATCTGTTTCCACACTTTGTTTTCTTTTTCCAGCCCTTCAGGTCTTTGTAGAAATAATCCACACAGAGATAAGCAATAGTGTAGGAGCAGGTTTACAAACACACTTTCAACATGCATATATTCAACATGTATAATCCAAATTTAATAGAAAGATTATCTCAATTTGGCAATTGTAATGTTACCACTTTGATGTTATAAAATGCCTCCAATTTTACAAAGGCAACATTTACTATACAAACTCATTTTTCAAGGAATAGCTTTGTAGTTGTAATAATCCTCTTGACAGATTTAATGGTCATTTTCAAAGCTGAAGAAATAACACTGTTTATTCCTTTTACTGTTAATTTGAACAGAAGATTTAAAAAAGAAAAAAAATACGTTTAGCTTAGTATCTCTCGAATTTCAAGAGTATTTTGTTACAGCTGGCACATTTAGGAAAACCCTAAATATGCATTTTTGAGAGAGATGTGGAAGAAGTCAGGTAATAATAATTGCCCCTTTAGCAATAAAGGAAAAATGGTTTTCCACCTTTTCTCAGTCTGTTACACCTAAGCTACCCCCAGTGCCTCTCCAAAGTGAAGTTAATGAGAAAGTTGTATCTATTTAAAGTCTGTAAAGCCACAAAGTGAAGCTATTATATGTACAAAAATACATACACATCCACCTTTTTGCTCACTAAGTGGGCCACAGGAAAAGAAATTAGATAAATAAATAAATATATAAATACATTTAAAACTGTAGTCATAGTTAATTAAGGCTTTCTATTTTTCAACACCATCAGATTTTTTCTCCCGTTTTGGTACTATGGAAGCAATGAAAGTGTTAAAGTGCATACTTTTCCTTATGCTTCTGGCAGTCTTCTTTACATCATTTAGTAATGGAGCAGAGGGAGTCCCAGTACAAAATAAACAAAACAAAACTTTGCATATAAATATGTTTGAGCAGAAAACTCATTAATCTGTTTCTCGGACCTGACTCTCCATATCAATACCTCATAGCAAAAAAGCATTCAGATTCTTGTAAAACAACAGCACAGTGGAGTGGCTCCGAGGTGAAAAATGAGCAGATGGAGATCGAAAATGTTCAATCCAAAGCTGCAGACAGAAAAATGCACATCAAATTACTGTCCAAAAGTGCTCAAAAAGTTAGAAACTTCTTATAAGCCTGAAGTGGTTGTGGTCAGGATTTGGGGTGTTCTTAAGTCCTACAGCATGAATGCAAGCAGGTTGAAAAGAGAATATGACCTGCCTTCAGTATTTACCTGATGTAGTAAACTAAAGCCCAATTCCAGAATCCCACCACCTTTTGGATTTCTTCATCCTTTAAGAAGAGTATTATCCTGGGTTGCAGTGTATTCTATTACCATCCTCAGGAGCTGTTGAAACCAGGTGGGGCAGTGTTTCCTTGCCTCCTCCCCCCAGACTATCTTTCTGTTAATTGCCCATCATTGTCCTGCTGCATGACTCAGAGATAACTCCCTCCGGACTATCTTCTGTTAATGAGCCTAATCAACACTTGGCCTCATGACTCATTACCCCATTGTGAGATGCTCCACCCAGAGGGAGAAACCAAGCATTCCATCCTGGATATAATCTGAGACTCTGAACACCACAGACAACCTTTCCACTCGATTCCCAGAGGACAGGAGTTACACAGCCACCACTGGACCTTCTGAGGAGGAGCAGGCCCTTTCTACAGGATCACTGCTTCAATTGAACCACATTCACCACTTCAGAGGACTGCAGCCACCATCTTATTGGACTGCTACCACTACCCTGACTAACAGGGTGTCAGGCTGTATCCTGACTCTGTCAATTTGAATCAGTGTTTTCTGCCTTTTTTTCTTTTTTTTCTTAATTTCCCTATGAAATGGTTATTCTGACTTGGTACCTCCCACTGGTTTGTTTTCAAACTAGTACAGTATTTGGCTGACAAAATTTGGACAGGAAAATTTTTTGCTAGGTTTGAACACCTTAGATTCCTTGTGGTCTAGAAATGAACCATGCCAAGATACCCTTTTTTGCTAAAGACAAGTGGCATGGCACCTCAAATGCAAGCTCATCTGTGTTTTTGTGTATTGATTTACCTCTTTATATCCATAGGTATATGTAAATATATGTAAAGGAGTGGCTTGAGTGCATGGAGGCTTGTCTTGGGACAGGTGACAAAACAGCAGAGAGATATTACACTGAAGCAACCTGATTGTTCTCTGTGAAAAGACAAATAACCTTGGTAGCTGGTCAAAGCACAGCCTTTGCCACAATCCCCTGATTAACAAACCAGTGGCCAGTAAGGCAGGTAGGAAATTGGACAGAGTGGTGTCTCAAGGAGTTGTGATGAGTAGTGCACAGTCCCACTGGCAGGCAGCAACCAGTAGCATCCCTCCATCTATTTATCTACCTATCTATCCAACTAACTGTTAATACAAACACACAACCTATATCCAAGGTCTGAGAATGGATGGTGTGAGAAGAGGTAGATTTCTTCCAGAATACAATTTTGGGGTTATTATTAGTACTAGTAATAAAAATTTTCTCTGAAGATATGCAAAAGCTATATTTAGTTGTTCCCTAGGTTCCCATTTTGATTTGTTTTTTCCTTCTTTCCCTGAAACAAATTTACTGTAATTGAAAGGAATCATTCATGATTTACACAGCTTATCAGCAGGGTGTTGTGGGAGGACAGATTAGTGAGTTTTATTGCTGTGTTTCTTATGAAAGAATAAGACAAGAGAAATAATAACCCAGGGCTTTCATAGCAATGGAGAAGGAGATAATCTTCAGGGTGACCTATTTTGGGATTCAGAAAAACATAGTAGAGGAAGTGAGCTGTGGAGTGCCAGACATATTGTAATGCAATTTCTTTATTATGAGTTATTTATATGCACTGGGATTTATACCAGTTTGGTTCAAGGCATTTACTCACTCTCGATGTGCTGTGCTATCTTTTGAGAGAAATAAATTCAAAAATATAAACAAATGTTTTGATGTCCACAGGAGAATTTTCCCAAGTTACCAAAACTTATTTCCATTTCATTTCAAGTCACTAATAACAAAGCCACTGTCCCAGTCGGTAAAGAAGGCAAGTTTTTCAGAATCATACCAAAAAATAACCAAGTTAGGTTATGTTAAATCAGAGAAGGTAGAGAAAAGGAACAGTAACATTAAGACATGCCATGCAAAGCAATTTCTTCATCTTTCAGCAAGGAATGTCATTTAACAGTGTGAGGCAGAGACACTGTTCGGTGTCATCATGACCATAAATGTTGGATTAAGTTGCCTACTGAAGACAGTGGGACCACTTCTTGTTTATCTTTGATATGTCTGTGACCACAGCCTGTAAGTCAAAATCAATGCCTTTTTCAGAAACAAATCGGAAGGTGGTACAGACTGTATCTGCTGGTTTATGCTGCCATCCCAACCCTGAGTATCTAAACACCATTATCAGGCAGTACCACCCCAAGAGAGGAATCCAGCCTATGCATAAACTATGTCTCATCATTCCCAACTTGTGGATGTTTATTTTTTTGGTATCAATTGATTCATCTTGGCCACATTTTCACATGTCAAATTCCACACTACCACAAGCAGCAAACTGTTACAGCTGAGGAATGATCATGGTGGGATTTCTGCTGCTGGCCTGTCTGAAAAAACCTTTGGATGCTGTAATTGCTATAGTAAATGATAACTTCCATGTGTCTTTATACCTGTCTAACAACTTGTTCCCACCTTGGTTGCCCACATCACGTTTATAGACAGAGCAGTTGATGAGTGGCAGTACACACTCCCTAAATACCAAACTTCCAGGCTGAGCATGTACTACAGAAGGTCATCAGCAATTTAATTTTGTGTTTTGTTGAACATGAGGGTTGTTAGAAGAGACAAGGAGGATTTCATATTCTCAATCCCTGCAGAAATCCTTCTCAGCCAGAAGTACGTTTTTCTCCTCAAGGAGAAAATAACAAGAAAAATATGTGATAAAAGATAAAAAATAATTTTTCCAATGAGACATTTCCTTAGTAAATTAGTTGTTCAAGAAATCTAGCATAACATTCCTATATGGACCTGAGTCACGAAATCCATGCTCAGCCACTTAGTTCCTGTTGCAGACCTGGGCTTAAAGGCTGAAGTTTCTGAGGAATGCCCCCACACAGGAACTGACCTACTCACTTCTAAATCATGAGCTCCATTCTAGGCAAATAAAGTACACAGAGTTATGAAATAGAAAAAAGAATGCAACACATTGTGTGCAGCACAAAAAGGCCCAGATTTTGCTGTGAGAGGGCTGGGATTTCTCCCCTTTGTATTTCCTGCCATTTTTCCTCACATGGGGCTGTTTTATCAATTAGCAGCACATGCGTGAAATAAAGGTTCAATTAAATAGAGAGAACCAGCACAATTATGCACATTAAAACACAGAAAGATACTGGCATTTATTCAGTATTATAATCTGCCTTCAGAAAGCATTACACTCTGGGACACAAGCCATGCAATTGTTTCTAAAGAAGAGATTTTCTCCAGAGACCACTATTGTTCTAGGCAGGAGATGTAACTTTACTCTCTTAAAAAGATTGCCGTGGAGAGACAGGGCACTGTCCATTGGGTTCCAATTCCAAGAGATGCAAACAAAAGTTGCCTCTCTGTGCATTATTAACTGCTCAGACTTATACCATAAACAGCATTAATTTCAAGAACAGGAAAGTCCATATCCTACAGAAAGGTCAATGAGAAAGATAGCCTTCTTTAAATACTGAAACAAAATGTTTTGACACTCTAAAGCTCTTACTTGTTCCTTCGTTTTTCTCAGCAAGATGCACTGGGCAGCCAGAAGTTCTGGGTCACAACTCATCTTTTTACTTTTAATCCTCCTTCTCATTGCATTTTGCTGCTTGCTTAGCCCACAGGGTCTACACAGCTTCCACTGTCACCAGAGCTCAGCTTTACTCCACTGATGCACTGGATGCCTCCCATAGGCCAGATTCTGCTTTTTAACAAACTGCATATTATATGATTTGTATCTAAAATTAATAAACATGTCTATTTTACTGATAATGGTATTGGAAATGGAAGACAACTTTCTGACAGGCTCAGAATCATACAGATGCAGAAGGGTTCATTAGCTACTAGTGCAATTTCAAACCATGGCATATCAATTTCTGCTATTTCTAGCAAGAAGATACTCAATTTCTTCATTGTGATGATTGAAATTAATGATAAAGAAATTAAAATCCAAATTATTGAGCAAGGTAGATGATTGATTCAACTTTCTGGAAAGGAGCAGTTCACCTGTTTAATCCTCTATCAGAACACTTCTGTCAAGATATGATTAATGGACAAAGAACTCCTACTTTTGGGATTTTTTTCCAGAAAATGGTGATTATATAACTCAGGTAGGGTTAAGGTGCAGAAATGTTGGGAACCACTGTAATAAAGGACAGAATTACTTGGAAATGTTGTATAAATATACTTCAGATTTGCCCTTCATGTACTCACAGACCCATAGTGGGAAAGCAGAATTGATACTGAAAGAAGTACAGTGAAAACTGAAGACAATAAACATTTCCAGTCCTCAGTTTCATCTTGAAAGCTTCTGCAATCTGTGCACTTTCTATGTGATAACTTTGCACTATTGGCCTGCAGGAGGTGGCATTTAGAAAATATTTGTTACAATGAGACTGATCCTACACTACGCATGCCCATATGCATATCTAAACTGCTTGTAGGCATCTGTTTGCTAAGGAATATCCCAGTGTCCAATCTCTCATGGCGGCCATTTACACAGGAACTGTGATTACACAGCACAAACACAAGTACAGAGCACTGACAAAGAGTCTGTAATTCCACCCAGCCTAAATTGGACTTCTGTTTAGCAAGGCAGGATTAGCCATAACTCATTCTTATAAACCATCTGAAATTACTACACATGGTCAAGAATGATGATACACAAAACACATGGTGCTCAGTAAAATCACACCAAGACAATGGTTGCAACTGCTGACATGAGTCTGGTTTTGTTACTAGCACTGTGGAGCTCTGCAGATTACATCATACAGATGGTTTCTATACCTGGCATCCATTCAACCTGCACATACACTTAACCACCTCCACCTGTCTGCTTAGCCAAACCAGTAATGGAAAAAAAAAAAGCCAGGCAGCATATAAATCCATCTGCACTGAATACAGAAAGTTAATATTAAATGCTGTGCAATAGAGAAGTCCTTTAGATTTCAAAATGGAAACGCTCCCATTTAGAGAAGCAGGGAGTTCAGTCCACAGTTGACGCAGAAAAACTGAACACTCTTACGTGTTTAAGCACAGCAGATACCATGAGGGTACAACATTTCAAAACAAAACCAGCAGGTATACAGCTGTCTACTCAATCCTACCATCAGTCAGTATTGTCTTGCACTGTTAGCCTACAATATCTATTTTCTTCAAACCTATGTTATAGGGTCCTTGCTTCCTCAAACACAATGGCATCAAAATCCCAGAGTTTATTGGCAGGGGATATAAATGAAGATACAGAGGAAACACCTACTCAGTTGAAAAAAAAAATTTCTTTTTCCAGAATAAGAATTCTGACATGGGCCGGTGATAAATATGTTTAAAAAATTAAAAGTCATTATACTCAAGGGATAATGATTTCATTCTCTTTCTCCTCAAAAGGAAGATAATCCTCAAGCTGAAGGTTAAAAGCTTTCCCATTCTTGGCATTATGACACACAACCTGGCAGTATTTGAATGGAACAGAGAGATGGCCGCTCCTTGGCAAATTTTATGCAGCTATGCATAGGAGAAGGTGTGGGGTTTTGTTATATTCTCCTTCTGTATAAGCTGTACAGTTATGCATCTTCTTGGGTTGTGTTGTTTGCCATATTATGTTCTTATAATGAACCACAGGCAACTCTTGTCTTTTCCTGGTACAGGGAAAGCACCAGTTATTCACACTGCCTAAGTCCCGCACAGCTGTAATTCCAAGGTTTTCCTACACTGTAACCAGGATGGAAAGACTTGTAACCAAGGTATTGAGGTTGCTAAGAATTAATTATGAATGGAAACATGTGTGAGAAAGAGATAGCACTAGAAGAAACAGCATAAAAAGGGTTAAAAAAATAATATAGTGAACAAGGCAATTCCCAGTCAATCACACTGAGGAATGTGTCAAACCCAGACAACACACATTGTGATAAGACCGCAGCAGAAATTACTCATTAATGTAAGACATTCTGAGAACAGAAAAATGGATGGCAACAAGGCTGCAGAACATCATACACACCATCCCCTCCTCTTATCACAACAGGAGAATAAACACTATTCCTAAATGGACATGAAATATTTATTTTTAAAAGTAATTCATCACTGCCAATCATGAAGAACCCCAAAGCTGTGACAAGGACTCAGGACCTAGTTTCCCTGGTCCTTTGTGTCCCACACAGTGCCAGACCACTCAGGCACACTTGGTGCCTGTAGTAAGTGGAAGTAAGAATGAGTGTGAGTAGAATCAACTTACTCAGAGCTTTTGCAAGCAACTTTCACCTTTCCCTTCCTTTTAGACCTGATCTGTTTTGCTATATCACTTACCAACAAATTTCTCTGTATAACATCTATACTAACACCATACAGCCATGTGCATAAGGGCGACCTGTGTTACGAAGTCTTAAAAGAGTTCAAAAGATTTTTAACCAGATAATAATCTAGAAATTAATATTCATCATTATAATGTTATTAACTTCTTTTCCCATTAAGGATTTTTGTCTTATAACACATTTTCCTCAACAGTTCTTGGGCAATGGGAAAGAGCAGAGCTTTTCATCTTCCTGAACTCAGACCACAGGTAACTGTAAATGAAATTAAAGAACACCTACCAAGCAGGCTGTAACAATGATTGCTTTTGAGCTTTTGTTATCTGTCTGGACTAGTTTACAACCATACTGTGCATTCATGGGAACAAACTGTTTGTTAGTGGTGTCAACAAGGAGGTTCTGAAGTATTTCATAAGTTTTGAAACAACAGCTATTATTTTAACAGCAGTAATTTTCCAGTTACTGTGGTAGGCACACCACCCCATGTGATTGAAGACTGAAGAGTGTAAGAATGGAATATTTCAGGAGGTCAGGCTTCCAGGCAAGAAACTGAGCATCATGACAGAGCTGCCAAAAGCTTTCTGGAGAGTTTATGGCGAGAAAATAACAAAGGTCTTCAAGAAAAAAACTGGGAGGTCCTCTTTCTCTGAAAGTTGCCATGCAAAAGTTAAACATGGAAACTTCCTAATGAGCACTGTTATTGTTTTCTGTTTGACACAGAGGGTAACAGAAAGCAGATGTTTCTGCATAGCTGTCTTTAAGGAAAGGAAAGGAGAAGAGGGATGGAGGAGGGAGAAAGGCAGTTGGACATAAACACTATGGCTTCAGAGTACAAATTTATTTACAATATGTACACAGTTGGGAAGGGGCAAAAAAAGCAGCAAAATTATTTTCCAGGAGGGACGTAAGGCACACACTTAACTTTACACTGCATATTAGCAACAGAGAGATGCTAAACAGATGTTTATTTGTAAAAATATCCATAACAATACATCTCCACAAATAAGCTTAGGAAATATGTGGTCACATGCAAAATTTAAAGGAGAGGAATACACATTGGAGGAAAAGGTTCCAAGACAGAGTGGTTAAAACCAAAGAGACAGATGTCTACTCAGAAAGGCAAATCATTGAATCATAGAATGGTTTGGGTTGGAAGGGATCTTAAAGATCCTCTAGTTCAAACTCTCCTGCCATAGGCAGGGACACTTCCCACTACACCAGGTTGCTCAGAGCTCCATCCAACCTGGCCCTGAACAATTCCAGGAATGGGACATCCATAACTCCTCTGGGCAACCTTTTCCAGTGTCTCACCACCCTCACAGCAAAGAACTTCCTCCTAATATCCAAGTTAAATCTCAACTCTCTTAGTTTTAATCTGTTCCCTCTTGTCCTTTCACTATCTGTCCACAAAGAACATCACTCTCCCTCTTTCTTTATGATCCCCCTTTGAGTGTTGGAAAGCGCCAATGAGGTTCCTTGGGAGCCTCCTCTCAAATGCAGAAGTGAGATTAAGTGCCACCTGGAAGACAGAGTGACATGGAACAAAAGTGCTGAGTGGTGAAAGATGTCTGCATCATCCAGGGAAAATAACAGCGTTCAGCTCCAAAAGCCTGCAAAGATTTCTAGCCCATGGAGCAAGATAGCAGATCAATTTCAAGAGGACAGTTTTGATTATGCAAGAAACACAGCTCAAAAATCTACCTGGATCTCAGACTAGGACCAAAACCAATGATAACAGTTTTAAAGCACCAACGCAAAAAAGAATGAAATGTGCGCACTTGCAAATACGAAACTGTATCCACCAAATGTTTGTGTGAACAGTCATTACTGAAAAATAAACTAAGTTTCATAAAATATTGCATACTTAGTAATTTTTTCATTTGACTTAATTCTGCATTGCTTCTGTTTTTTGTCAGATCTTCTCTGGATTTTCTTAAAATTTGTATGAGGGCAAGAGTATTCATAACTTTTGTGAGAAAAAGAGGCAAAGGACTGACCAAATGAATTCAGGGAAGTTGATGGAATTCAGACTGTTCATCTGAATAGTAAGAATATGTCCTCCAAAACTTTCATCTGCCATTTCAGTATCATATTTGACTGGACTCCAGACTCCTCAATGACTCCTGCATGGCTGCTGGGGAGTGGAGTGAGCATTAAAGTGACAAAAACTCTGTTAGGCTCTTCCTTTCTAAGTACAATTTTAATCAGAAATTGTTTGGATTATTTTTGTCTTTTTCTATTTTATAATTCATAGGGGGTGCACAAATGTTTGGTTATTTTATAACCAGTTTTATAAGCATCAGAAGATGTCACAAGAAGGTTTATGAAGTATGTTATGAAAGCTGTTTTTGTTGTACTGAGAGACATTTTTGCAGGAGTTCCTAGGAGCCCAGGAAACTCAGGAGATATTCTTTATTTTACCTTGCTTTGCCCCCACACCTTTTTTTTCTCCAATATTTCTGAGTCAAATCAGAAGGAGAAAACACGCAAAATATTAATCAATGGTTTCTGTTATGCCCACAATAATTGTGAATTAAAAAACTGAGCACCCATCACAGCAATGCATCACAATCCACCCCCAGAGAGACAGACACCTCTTCTGGCCTAATGTTTGGGACAAACCCAGTAATATCAGCAAAGATCCAGGAACAAATTACAAGAATCTGACTGCAGAAGTGAAAAGTGAATATCCCAAGCATGGTGTCTAGAGGTGTATTAGTGGGCTTGAAGAACAGAGAGTCAGTGGGTGACTTCAAAGCAAAGGGCTAGAAACTAGATATCACAGAAGAAAATGACACAGAAAGAATAAAACATCCTGTTCTGCAGGAGGTTATAGACATATAAAATTATCAGAAACACAGAAGATACACAATCTCATTCCAAGTAGGATACACCTTTGGAGATGCTAGTTTCTGCTTAAGAACAGATGATCACTACAAAAAAAGCCATACTTAGATTATTTTGATCAACAAGAGAAGCAACCAAAGAAATCATTTCTCATTCAGTAGAAGGCACTGTTTTGTGACAAAAAGTGAAAACAGACTAAAATGTTCATCTAAGAGGATATCTAGATGTGAAAAACACTTTCTACACATGTATGAGGCAAGGTGGTTCTTTTAGGAGTGGAGATCAGGAGGGGAGTATTTTCAGAAAAGTGATATATCCCCATTTTTAAGCATTGAAGATTGTGTAGGGAAGAGAAAAGAGCTTATGAAAAGGTCTAATAAAAATAAGTGTAGACAGTGAGATAAAAAACTTGAGGTTTTGAAGGCGTCCCTTTGGAAAGATTTTTCTCCAAAAAGCCAGTATTTATTTATTGTAATACCAGTAGTGTCCATAATGCAGATACAGATGGTGTTTCTACACCTGCATTTTACTTCAAATTAGAATTGCACTGTGAAAGTAAATCTTGTGACTGACTGTTCAGCGTGCTTAGGTTCATGCACACCATGTGAATTGGACTTAGGGGATTTTAGCTGAAACCTTAAGAGGCACTTTAAAAGCAGACTGGCACAACTGAACCAGTAATGAATATCCATGCCAGAGAACCAAATGACAGCAAAGAAAACCTTGACTAGACATTTCCATGCATATTTTCATCTATGATGCCCTCGGATTTTTCATTAGTTCCATGTTGTCTTCCTTTCATTTAATAACCTTTGTCTTAGCTGCCAAAATAAACTTCATCAGCTTTTGCTGCCTTCTTCACGTTCTCCTGAACGAAGTCAGCAAACAGGCACATATATCCTTCAGCTCAGCTCCTTCTGCCAAATAAATTTATAACCTTGCTTGGAACCCAGGCTGTGGAATATAAACCCAACATGTGAAACCTCTTACTTACATGTTTAGAAAAGTGATCTCAAGCCCAATGGTGTAATTTTAACAGGCTCATGTTCATGTTGTGTTAGGCCACCCACTATCTTGAGTGCGTGATTTTTAATTATTTAAATATTATACAATACAAAGCATTTCCTAAACACTGAGCTTTAATGCTTGCAATTACTTTTGGCCAGAAATAAGGATTCCCTCATAGAAACCATAATTTTGTCAGCTATACACTGAACCCTTCTTAGGGATATCTGGGATCTGTGGTGAGGCTGTCAATGGATTCCTACTCTCTGTTGCACAAAGGACAGCAAGCATTGCCCCATGGACCACAGGGTTGAGTTTAACCATGCTAGCAATCTGAAAAATGTTATCAAATATCAAAGGAATGTAAACAGACCACTTTTGAGAGTATTTTATAATGCCAGCTAGAAAATAGGTTGAGGTTAAAACTAATTTTTCCTAGTAGCAAAGGTTTGTTAATCCTGGTGCTCTGCCTTTAGCAATCTAGTCTGCCAGCTTTTCCTCACATGTATAGTCTCAGTGAAGCAATATTACTAGGTCTCATAAATCTCTGGATATTTGATAGTTTTCCTAAAGCCTCAGATCATAGTTAAATAACTGTAAGAATTTCAACTTCAAATCTAATTTTGTTTGTCAAGGTATCCTGAAGCAATACTCAGCAAACCAAAACAAAAAATAAACTCAATTGATTTTATAATCATGATTTTATTCAGGATTTCCAATTCAGAAATCCCATTCATGGCTTTTTAGTGTTTCAAAATAGTCATCAAACTTGATAAAATGGTTCATGAGAAAAAAATGAATGGTTTGCTTTTATTTCTCTGTTGATTCTACTCCATGAGAAACCTATAAAATAACTGTATCTGTACTACTTGGCAATATAAATGGAACTTCAGTTAACTAAAAAAAACGACATAGCCAGGATTGCTATTACAGCAATATTTCAGTCCTTAATGCTCTGAGTTATTTTTTACTCTATCTATGCTTAATGTAAATGTTTTAGCTGAAGTATGTAAATTTCAACTTCATCAGTTCCTTGTGATTCCTAATTAGAGATTGAATAATTTATATTTACAGCATAAGAAAAGTTAGAATCTTACACCAACTCCAAATATGAAGACACAGAGAGAACCTGAACTCATGATAACAGAAGTGCAATCTGAGAATTCAGGATGAAATATGTTTGTGATGTGAAACCACAAAGATCCTCCTGTTGGTTCCATAAAGTCACACCTACTCTGTGCTTCTCCACTGGGCTAAGGTTTCTGCTTTATTACTGAGCATGCCAGCACTGAGATGCTCGAGGGGAATAAATGAGGATAGAACCTGGGATCCAAGTAAAACAGAAACCTACTGCCATTCTCCATACAGTAATCTCTAAAGGCAGCAGCAAATTAGCAAAAGTTGAAAAGTAGCAACTGTGGACCCATGATAACTGCAAGATAGGTCCAGACCCTACCTGGTTTCATCCCTACTTTTTTTCATTCTTTTGCCACCTGGTGAACTGTTACATTTTGATAATTCAAATAAAAAGGACAAACTGTTAAAGCTTAAAGCTGCAAAGCACTGAACTACAGGACAGTCAATTGGTATTTAACATTTATTAATATGACAAAATAAAGGTATCGATTACATGAACTTCACATTTTTTAAACATAGTTAAAGGCTGAACAATCTATAAAATCACTGTGTTTTTTTCTGTCAGAAGAAAACCCCAAAAACTACTGAGGCACCATGTTATTGGGCTACCATATGGAAAGTGTTATATAGAGGATCACCAGTGACTGAATTATTTTTGTTATAGGCTAATGTCGTCAAGCAATGAAAGATTTGTGTGTTAGCATGTAGAGAAATAATATGAGGGAAAAAAATGTCTAAATCTTTTTGGCAGGAGACCTGAAACTAAAGAAAATCACATCAAAAGCCAGGAAGCTATACTTATAAAATTCCTCCCTGAAAACCACACTGCAATCTCCTATTACATTCATTCATAAAGCTGCTGGAAATGGCAGTCCCTGATGCACACATGGATTGTGTAGGTATTAATTAAGATAGGCCAGGTGGGAAAAAAGGGTTCATATGGGGGGCATTATGTATTAGATACTTGGTGTTGGGTTCTTCACATGGGACTTGCAGAACTTTTCAGAGTTCAAGGCTTAATTTGAAAATGTAAGCCCTTGCTTTCCATGGGAAGGGACACTCAAAGTGTGGAAAAAACAGGGGAAAATCTAGTTCTCTCTTCCATAGCCTCGTAAACCATCTTCCATCCCACCTTTCCATCCTTTTATCAGAGCTACTGCCTCAGAGGTAAAAAGCATATTAAATCATGGTACAGCCAGGGTTGCGTCAGGGCCTGTACTTCATGTATCTTCAGCATGCTCTGGAGACTGAATCTCCTCCTCTGCCTGGAGGCTCCAGGGTTCATGAGTCTATGGAGCTGTTCCACAGTAACTTTCAGAGAGAAAGTAGCAAGTGGGACAAGTAGGAAAAACCTAAGCAAATACAAATCTGGTGGATTTCTCAGCACTTTCCAAAATACACCATGAGGAGACTGAAGTGCATGAAGAGACTTATTGCCTGGCTGTATTGAGCTGAAGAAATAACTTTTCTACCCAGAACCTGGAGTCAGAGATTCCACAGAATGAAGCAGTTACATGAGAGAGACAAGTCTTTTCATGATTACCATAGCTACATTATAGCATACCTGGTTTTTAAAACCTGGTGAAAAAACCAGCAGGAATATTGACAGCCATAAAAGGCTCTCAAAAATAATTTCACTTTTTAAAAATTATTAACTTCAATTTCATTTTGTTTTCCTTTTTTGTGTTTTCTGTCTGTTTACTGTCACTACCATTCATCTGGAGCCATGGAACACACACAGTGTGAAACCAAAATGGCAACATCATCAAAAAAATTGGTTCTTTGTCCACTAAGAACCGGACCAGTTTCTGGCAAGACGGGTCAGTCAGAGCTTTTGCAAACCTCTGCCAAAGCAATTGAGTTCCAACTACAAGCAGGAAACAGATACTAACTTTCCATTAGCATTTAATTAAAGGTAAGCATGTGTGTTCCACTTGTGCCTTTACAAATCATGTAATTGCTGCTTTCAAAAAGTACACTTGAAATATGGACCCTAGGGAATCTCAGGTTCTTGAATCCAAGAGATATTTTTCATAGAGATTCTGAACATGCTCTCTCTATACCAGCTCAGTCCCAGTTTAGCAGTGGTTGCCACTGATAATGATGATGACAGCTAATGATGATGAGGTATAAAAGAACTGTGGCTGTGTCTTAGCTAATCTGATCTATACATTGTGGCTTAAACCTACTTAACCATACTTGTAGCAACTGTGTGATTACCTAAAGGACAGCTGATTCTGAAATTCATATCATATTCTTGCCAGTATTACTTTAAGACTATTTCTGGTAAAGACAAAATGGCATATCTGTATACTAAAATTGCTTTAAGACAACTTCTTCATCCTAAAGGCAAAATATCTATCACTTAGCTTAACATTTGCACTGTAAATAATTGCAATCTTTATGAACTGCAAACCAAATGATGGTAAGTCTTTCCATTACGTTGTTATTGACCGGGCAATTTTACAGACAGCATCCTGTACATATCACAGAATAACAGGTTGGACAGCACCTCAAGAAATATTTGGTCCAACCTTTCCAGGCAAAAGCACAGTCTAGACAAGATGGCCCAGCACTCTGTCCAGCCAAATCTTTAAAGTGTCCAACACTGCGGAATCTACTGCTTCTGTGGAGAGATTATTCAAATGACTGACTATTCTCACTGTGGAAAATTTTCCTCTTGTGTTCAATCGGAGTAACTTGTATCCATTACCGCTCATCGTTTCCATGTGACTCCATGTAGAAAGGAAGCCTGCATCATCCTTGTAGACAGTCTTTAAGTACTGAAACATGGTGATAAGGTCTCCCCCAAGCCCTTCTTTTCTCAAGACTGAACAAACTCAGTTGTCTCAGCCTTTCCTCACACAGCAGCTTCCCATTCCTTTGACCATCTCTGTGGCCCTTCTCTGGACCCTCTTCAGCATGTCCGTGTCTTTTCTGTATAGCAGGGACTAAAACTGAACACAGTATTCCAGGTATGGCCTGACAAGTGCTAAATAGAGAGGGACAATTACTTCTTCATCTTTGCTTGGTGGTGATTCTCTTGTTGATACAACCCAGCATGTCAGGCAAAAGGAGGAAATGAGGGGGGATGAGCAGGACTCCCCCCCACACCAATTCTGAGCTGTTATGTCCATTCACCCCAAGTGGGAAATGGTGTCTTCAGTGGGCAAAGCACTCTTATCATGGGGCCTCACTTTGGTCCAGAGATGACAAACTGGAATAAAAAACATAGCTAAGACCCAAAATTAGGGGCAGCATTTCATGAAACAATAACAAGAACTGTGTTCAGTCTAGCAATAGGACTAATAATTGTCATCCCACTAATTTCCCATTTTGCATTCTAGATATTAAGAAAATACATGAACAACAGCAGCCATGAGGTGTGCTTTGGGATAAGGATTGTATGAAGTACAGAAAGATTTTCCTAAAAGTTGAGGGACATTCCTGTAAGACATGTTATATATGACCCTAGAAGCCACAGGCCACTCTTATATCACCTTGGTATGAAAGAGCTCCTGTGAGAGCTCAGAGCAAGATTGGGAGGATAGTCCAGAAACTGCCCATTAGCTTTCACTTGGGAGATAGCCATGACTACAAACTCAATAAACATTTCCCTAATAAATCACAGGGAATGAGGGAGACCCAGGGCCAGTCCCATTCCAGCAGGAAATGTGAAATACTATTTAGGGACCACCAGGGCTGACAGACCTATCCACAAGTCACTCTGTAAAAAGTAACGATTTTGAGGGAATAATTATGGCTCATAACAGACTACATGCATCACAATTCAGAAATTATTTGTCCTCTGACCAAAAACATTTGTCTTGAACACTGATCAATATTTTAGTGGCAAGCTCAGCATCAAATGAAAATTCATATCTGTTTGTTGGAATAAATGTGCATAATAAAAACTGTGAGTCATTGAGTACAGTTTTAAGTAATTAGAATGCTTTCTACACGATGCTGATTTAACTAAAATCAAAAGCCTACTCCTCCCCTACAGGAAGACAAGTCTAATGAAGGGAGTTGGAGACTCTCAAGGTACTGCTGCATTTCAGAAAGACAGCAGCACAGCTGCAAACCAAAAATGGCTTTTGTGTCCAGCATCCAGAAGAAAAAAAGTCTTTACCATCCTGTGCAACACATAATCAGTACAAGTTTGCACAAGTTTGTTTCTTTTAAATAGATTGAATTTTAATCAAATGTAATTTGAATCCTGGGGTTAAATTTGCCATCTTTTGGTACTTGTTACTTTGCACTGCTCCTCTCTACAAGGTGACTTAAACGTACTTTGAAGGAACATCTGTACTTTCAGAAGTCTGAAGAAATCAGCAGTAGATGACAACAACCTGGCACAGGGTAAAGAAGGTTTTTCCTACCAAGTATTTTCCTTAGCAGCTTGGAAAAAGTTTGTTCAGGGATGGTCCTGCAAGGCAAAGTCTCGAAAACATTCGGCGCAAATGCTGCTTCCCGGTGACGGAAACCCATCGCCACGCTGCCCCGGGGGACGGCGGGTGCCTCCGGAGGCAGAGCCCGCGGCTGTGGCAGGGGGTACACCTCCACCAGCGGCCGGTCTCGGCTCGGGGCCGGGCTTCGTACCGCCCGCCGGAGTGACACGGCTTTCCCCGGGGGAGCATCACCGTGGCTCCATGCCCGGCTCCGGGGCAGCCCGCCCTGCTCCGCCCGGGACCACCCGCCCCTCTCCGCCCCGGCTCAAGGCGCGGGGGAGCGCTGCCGGAGGCGGGTCCGCCCCGCCCCGCCCGGTTATACGGCCCCGTCCCGCCGCCCGCCCGCGCTCCGGCGCTGCGGCCGCCCCGCCGAGGGACAGCCCGAGGGACAGCCCGAGGGACAGCCAGACAGCGCCGGGGCCGCCTGCCCGCCCGCGGCCGGGCGATGGTGCCGGCGCCCGGG
>NW_024581892.1:0-197444 GCF_017639235.1 Corvus kubaryi | reverse complement strand
CCGTGGTGCTGAACGGCGCCCGCCCGGTTCGGGGGCTCCAGCGGGCGTGAGCCGCTTCCCCGAGGTACTCGCACCAGAGCTGGGGACTCGTGCTCTGTGAAAGGCGGCAGCTTCAGTGACGGTCCAAACTGGGGGAACAGCTGCACCATCTGTGGAAAGGTGTGGGCGCCTCCAGTTCTTGGTCTGCCAGCACAAACGGACCCTTCACAAGCAGCCGGTCATCACAGGTGTTGGGTTCTAGGGAGACAGGTATACTCTGGAAACAGAATGAGATTTTGAGAGGATCAGTAAAACCACTTACTCCAGACCAAGGCATTCCAGTGTTCCCTCTCCCAGTTCTCCAGAAGCAGAAGTGCTGCGGCAAGGAAATGGCTCATAAAAGGAGAATTCGCAGCAACTGCATATGAAGCCTTCAAGATGTTGTGTGGTTTATTTCTTTAGTATCAGATTTGTGAATGGAAACTTTTGTCATCAACAAGTTGCAGTGTGCTGTTCCAGCACGTGTGAGGCTATTTGAGTGGTCAGCTCCTCAGGAACTGGAAGTTCATGAACTCCAGACCTGCTCTTATATCTTAGAGAAAACACATTTGTTATGTCTATACCATCTCACGCCATTGTTGGGGGTGGGGAAAAAGGACTCTTTTCTGGGAAGAAGGGGTTCCTTCCAGTCAACAAAACGTGGTGGAGGGAGCCTGTCCGGTCTATCACCGGGGTATTTTCGTATGAAATGTTTCTTTTCTTCTACCTTCTGTCAGCATTGTTACTGTTCATTTCCTTATCTCTTTGCTGTTTTCAGTAAATTGTTCTTACCTCAATCTGCAATCTTTGCCTATTGTGCCCCCAGTTCTCAACTCCATCCTGCTGCAAGGGGAAGGGTGAGGGGAAATTGGGGGAGCAAGAGAGGGTGGCAAGTGGTTGGTGGAGAGTCTTGGTGGGGGGACTAAACTGAGGAATACCATTCCTAAACCACAACAGCAATACATGTTACAGCAGCAGTGAAACTTAGTCCCACTTAGTTTAAAATGGTGCTAATGGCTCACAGCAATCCTGTGACAGCTAATGCAGCCAGCTCTTTCTTTCAGACACCTCAAACTCAGGCAGCCCTGGGTTGTTGTGGTTACTATTCATCTTCACTGTGCTTTGCTAGATGTCACATAGTGCTGTCAGCAATACCACAGCCACATAAAACCAATTACTTCCCTCCCACCTGGGCACCCTGGACTGCTAAGTAGCCACTTGGTGCTGCCTCTCAAAGGACAGAGTTCTTCAGTCACCATTCTTCCACTGACCTGCGCTGTGATCCGACCTGCAGTGTGTGCCTTCTCTTGCCTTTCTTCTTCGGTCACATATTTTGGCTGCAGGTTCTTCAAGGCCAGGAATTTTTTGCACACTGAGCAGACAGTGACAAGCCCAGCCATCTCACTCAGGTACTTTAGGTAGTCCCTCTGAAATCCTACAGGAATATAAGACAAGGAGGCATCAGAAGTGCCCTGTGCCTCCAGTCTACATTAGTTCTTCCCCAATATCCAGGAGGGTTCATGTGACATTCTCCCAGAAAGGGTATCCCTGCCTGAAAGAATCTCCTCTTTCTAAATTTCTTTCTTCTTCAAAAAATGCTGAACTCCTGATAGAAATAGCTAAGCTGATGGGTGTTGTTTCTTCGTGTGTGAGAGGGACTAACCTGGCAAAACCGATTTTCCTCCCAGATTTTGGAATCTAGTTGATCTTTCCCTCTGCCAAAGGTAAGTTTTATCTTGATGCTTGTTGTGGAAGTCAGAACAAGTGAAAGACCATGTCTAGGGCAATATCTATAGAGTTCAGTTATGTTAATTTAATTTGCAGCTTTATGGAACATTTCCCAGTTTTAAGGAAAGTTTATACTGAAATCTTGAGAGATATTGTATACTTTATAAAGACATTGTTTTCTTGATTTTAAGGTGAATTATTAAATAAAATATAACTGAGTAAGTTTTTCCTGTGAAAATGAGCACCTTTTGGAAAGGAATGAGATCTTTTTTTCTCCAGGCTTTAGGCATTTTAACCTTCCAGGGGAGTCATGGCACTATCCAGATGCATCCAAGGGGATTTTCTGGGATGTAAGCAGAATGTACATTTACTACCCAGGTGAATTCAAGGCCACTTTCTCATCTGCAAGCAGAACATATGTTCTTTAACTTGTATACTTGGCAGTGATGCAAGCCAGTAGCATTTGGATAACAAAATGGAAAAAGGTTCTTTTATTGTCTGTAGATGCAGAGGTAGGATGCTGATTTGTCACAGACATGAACAGAGGAGTTATAGCTGTTCAGTACACCTTTTCACCTGTCTGAAGATGTACATGTACGAGTACATGTACTGCTGTAAACTGCATCACTGGGTTGATGGCAAAGGTTGGGTGGCTTCAGAACAATTTATTCCAACAGTGAAGATTTTTCACTTGCCAGGTGACATGAAGACCATCTCTTTGTTTAGAGCATCTCAGATACATAAGCTTATGCATTTCCTCTGAACTCCCTTCTCTTTCCGATGATGCAACGGAGTAACATCTTGTATCTTTGAAGTGTATGCGTATATGTGTTCTACTAGTTTGCCTCAGTGATGTTTGAAGGAACTGTTTTGATGTGAGTGCAACTGTTACAGATAAGCACAGGAGGATACATGCAAAGCACTTCTGTAATGTGATAAAGTAATACCTTTTTTGTGCCTCAGACTAAAAAATGCAAATTTCATGCCAGATTACTTTTTTCCCCCATTTTTTTCCATCATGAGATTTTTGTTGCAGTGTGTTGCCCCCTTCAGTACCCCAAATCACTTACTATAAAGCTCTCACCAAAAAGGTATTTCCAGGGTCAAAAACAACACTTTGGACTCTTTGAAGAAAATGCGTTTTAAATTATGGCTTGGATAAAGCAATGGGGACAGAGGATTTTGGATAAAGGAAAGAATTTCATAAAGGGGACAGGCTGTGGTAATGGACAACTTAAGTAACAGCAAGCAGAGGCAGAATAAAACTAAAGCCACAGCACTCACAGAAGCACAGAGGAGATCTAGAAGATTTACACAGTGGTGGATTTCCATCTGATTTATAATTTTGGCAATTAACATAGCAGGTTTTCCAACTCTTGTAGCTGTTGATCTGCACAATGACTTTGAACTCCCTGGACTTATTGGCAGGTGAAATGGACATTAATTTGTATGGTCAGGGAGTCTCAGGCATGCTTGGGACTATGTGAACTTATGCAATCACTTTGCATGTATGAGCATGCTATGAGCCTGCAAGTCACTAGCTTTTATGGGGATGACTGATGTTCACAACATGGTTTTCTGTAGAATCAGTCTTTCATCATCTGAGGCAATAGTGCTGTCAGTTATGGCATCATATATTCCATCCAATTGTTCATGTGACACAAACTGAGGCAGCCCCATTGACTTCACTGATATTAAAATGACTCATTCTAGCAAGTGAGCTGGCTGTATTTTTTGCCTGTGCCATGTTTCTCATTAGAAATGGTTTACCTTGCATAGTTAATTTATTGCAGGTGAAACATTTCCATCATCCCTGTTTCTCTGATCAAATGCAAGTTTGCATTCCTGTCTAGGAGCACTGCCCTAGGTTTGGTGAAATGAGAATGCCTGACAGTGGATAAAACATAAGGGAAATGTACAACAGGGTGTACAGAGGAATGGACTAGTGCATTTTCCTGAGGGAGCTAGTGTTTTTCCTTCCTTACGCAGCTCAAGAGCTCATGGGCAGCTGGGGGCTGTAAGCCAGCCTGGGGTGTGTCGCTACGGTTCCAGGTTGGACTGCTGTCCTGGCTGGAGAAAGAACAAGGGCCACTGTGAAGGTAACATTAACTTTCTGCTTGTTTCCTCTCTGTGGCTGCATACCTGGTACTAATAAAGGAAGGTTTCTTACATGTCTGCCAGAAGGTACAGAAAGAAAACTTCTGAGGAGTGAAATCTTCTAACTCTATGAGAGAGTGAATAAAACATGCTTGAGAGACCATCTCCTCTAAAAAAAGAGCAGATCTTTGGGTAAATAACACCAATCCATAACTTGCATGTTCAGAAATTCTTAGATCCAGAAGGCACCATCTGTTCTAACCTCCTGCACAGCCCTGGTCAGGGGTTATACTGTTACAGCTGTTGAGTACATACCACAAATGCAGTGTTTTCTGATGCCATATAAGGACCCCTAAAATGATTTCATATCAGTTGGTATCCTTTATCTTCAGAGTATGCAGCCTCTGAGAACCAGAAGGTTTTAACTTTCTAAAAATATAAATAAAACTCAAGCAATAAGTGCCCCTGACTTGAGCTTGAGTAGCCACCTAGAGTTCTGGTCTGTGGATCGTTTGCTTAATGAAGAGACAATGACTCTTAAGACACTTCTAATTTGTAAAAGGTCTACATATCCCAAGGAGAATGCAGTGTGGAATCTCTCTGTCCAATTTTACTTGGGCAAAACACAATAAAATCATAAAATACATGTTTTAGAAATCTTTTTCAGATGTTGCACCTGTTGTCCCAGAGAGTTTGGCCTTTTATATCTAGTGAATTTGTCTAGAGGCTTAAGATTATTAATTGCTGAATACCCGTATACTAAAAGGGAAAGATGCTAAAATGTCTCTGCTCTGTATACATTATATGCCATTTTAGAAAAGGAAAAAGGGTTTATTGTAGTATTTCTTGCATTGCTTAATCACACTTTAGTTTTGATGCAAATTAATACCTGGAGGGACAACTGGCAAATGTAACTTTGATCAGCCAGTGAAGTAGGTTGTCTTTTTTTAAAGCGATAGGTTTTCATAAAATTTGAAGACTCTTCTTTGGAAAATCACTTTAAACCACCTATAATGTAATTCTGCATTGTAAATCCAGATGTGGTGTTTTTCTCTGCTTCAGTGCTATAACACTGCAAGCTGGTCTTTGGCTGTCTTGCATCTCCTCAGTTATAGCAGAGGAATGTGTCCATCCTATGGGAGAACATCCCAAGCAGGAGTCCTTGGGATCCCAGGGGAACAAGCTGGTCTTGCAGTGTGCCACGCTGTATTCAGGGATGGAAGAAGTGTTGAAAAATGCCTCAATCTACAGAGTTAGTACCTTTGGTACATCTGAATGCATCTGTTAATAGAGGGAAGATACTTGAAGTCAGAAAAATGAATGTTAACATTAATTTTACTATATGCTAACTAAATTTTCCTATAGTTTGCAGATCAGCTTAACTAATAAGGAATTGAGATTCACATCCTGGTGCACACTCTTTCACTGTTTCTCCAGAGCTAGTCCTGATTTAAATGCATGTTTGGTTTGCTCTTCCAGAATAACCACCATGCTGAAAATCATAATGATTTCAGGAGCCTTGAGGCTTATAAAACTCAGCATTTAATTTCTGATTGATGATCCAGAGGGTTTAGAGTTGCTTTTTAATGCATCCAGGTTAGATGTAGCCCTCTCAAATTATTGTAAACCTGATGCAATTATACTTACTGGGATGTGTGGTAAGGACAGTTGTCTGATGACAGATGTGCTCTGGATGTTCCACCATGGGATAGACACGTTCCTCAGCTGTAACTGGGGAGATCCAAGACCGTAAAACTGCTGTAGGATTATGTGTCTCCTTTGGCTCTAGGAGAGTGCTGTTACCTCTTTTCTGCTCCAGATGCCAAGCATAGCAATTCAAGCTGTTGGCCAGCTGCTTCCCACATAGGCTTCTTAAAAAAAGGAAAAAGGCAAGAGTATGAAACTAAATGTGAGTTGTAAGCATTGCAGAAAAAAAAATATGAGGGAGAGACCTTTTGTCTTTATAAAACTGGAAAAAACCAAGTTCTTGTAATTTTTGTTAGCGCCACTATTCTTAAGCCCGAATAAAGTGCTAATCAGTAGTTACCATGCTCAGACCAGAGGGAGAGGTATGGAGGATGCTGAACGTGTTCAAAAGTTTTTAGGCAACTAAGCAGGGCAAAAGTTCTCCAATAGAATATTTTTAACTTCTTATTTTTCTCTCTTCTTTCTCTGCCTGACTCCACCAGCTACCTGTGGACATGGCTGCAAGTATGGCGAGTGCATGGGACCAAACAAATGCAAATGTTTCCCTGGGTTCACAGGGAAAACCTGTAATCAAGGTTTGTGCATATGCTTCAGAAAGGAGACTGCTGGTTTTCCATTTCCTTATCTTGTACTATGGATTGTGTCATCTTCCAAAATAGTAAACCAGGATATTTTCTTGTTTACCTAGAAGAACTTAAGAATTTTAGGCTTTTGCATCTCAGGCATCCCAGGCAAGCACTAAGCCTCCTTCAGCAAACAAAAGTTTGAACCTATATTGTGTATCTCTTATGGGCTGATGACAAGTGCAAACTGACATGTTTATAGTCAGACACAGAAAAACTATATAGGAAAGTACCAGAAGAGATGGGAGTCAGTTCCACAACTCATGTTATTTTCTTAACTAGCAACCCATGTTTATTTTTAAACTAATCTTCTAATCAGAAAAACCTGCAGTTGTATGCTAGACATGCAGTTTATCAAGCTGCCCGGGTGGTTTGTCTATGCTGATGGTATTTCTGAGAACCACCATTGGTAGTCCTTAAAATTGCATTTTAAGAAACTTTAAATGCACCATTTTCCCTCCATAAACTTGGAATTCAACATGGAAATATTTCAGTTAATACATTGGTAAGAACTCGGCTTTTTTTCTCCTGTTCCAAAATATGAGACCCCTGTTTTGGATCAGATGAAGGGAGGAGGTCACTGCATGGAGAGGCCATCCTACTGCAGTGCAGATGAGTGAACTGTAGGTGCTATGATGGAAGCATGACATAAAGGCCACACAAATGACTAGGTCTGTCCTTGCTAGCTTCCTAAGATCCTGCAGACTTTGCTTGAAACTATTGCATTGACATGCTAAACACATTTTTTTATAGTCAAAACAGCCCATCTATTACACAGTATCCTTCAAACAATATACCCTAAAGATGTACTATTAAGTATTTTGGAAAAATCCATCTTTTGCACTTTTGATGTTTCTCACAGGGAAAGAAGTTTATTCCTCAGAACCACTAGAGAGGAAAGGGAAACAGCAGCTGTGTTTAAATATAACAGATACATAGATACCACTTACAACTTCAGCCCCTAAACCCAGAAGTTTAACCTCAAAAATTATTTGGCAGCCTAAATGTTACTAAAACGCAACAAAGAAGCCCCCAGCTTTTAGGTGTTTTCTGTGCAGTAACTCCACATGCATTTGACATGCTCTCCATAGGCAGTCACATCAGTTCTGTGCACTTCAGTAGGTTCAGAGACGGAGGCTTGGAGGAAGCACTGCACAAACCTACACATGCAAATTCCCTATTATCTCCTGGGCTTTTCTTCTGAAGCATGGCCAGGATTTTTTCAGTGAAGTGGTGGCTGGCACAGGCCAGAAGTGTCCAAGAGCTGTTTGTTCCATCAGCCAGGAGTGCTAATAACCACTTTTAATTTACTGGCAGATGTAGCCTTGGTCTGTCCTTACAGCAGAAAGTCCCGCTGAGCAAGCTCAACACGAGCTAACTAAAATAACAGAGATAAGGGGACTGTATTAGTCTGCCACCAAGTCTGAGCTAAATTAGTCTTATCTCCATAGGTTCTTTTTTGGAGCTGTGTATGCTATCTGTGCATTGTGAGAGATAGGTGCAGATAAGCACTTTTGAAAATGTATTGTCTAAGTGGAATAACTTTTGTTCTCCAGTTTGCTCTCTAGTTTTTTTGTTAAGAGAGTCTTAGTTATTTAATGGAGTCACACTAGCACAAAAATCCAGTGTGATTTGCAAGCAGATAGGTTGTCCTTTTTCAAACATACCCTATGTTTAAATAATAGAATGCAGCCCTCTCTCTTCCCTGGACTGAGCTGTAACAAGCACTTGTGCACCTCCACAAAGTTTATGCTTTGAATGGCCTGGAGGTTTTTTTCCTGTGGTCTGCAGGGTGTGACACAAGAACAGATGCTTTTCCCGTTAGAAGTGGAGCTGCTCAGTGCTTGCCTGGAGAGCTGCATCTTTACTGAAATTATGTTATCGGTCATATGTGCTGTTAAACACATATTGAATAGGCTGCGTGTACTGGTGCATTCTGTAAATGAGTTCTGTCTGCTTACAAATCACTACAAGAAGTAGAGATGTCAGTTCATGGAAGCCAAAAACACAGCTGTTGTCCCCTTGTCATAGGCCAAATATCATGGTCAGCACTGCTCACCCTATACCTCACAAATTAAACGGTTTAGAATTCTTTTTCTCCCTGCGAAGGATAGATGTTGGGAATTTGAAATTGATTTAGTTTCTGAAAAGTCTTTAAATCTTGTATTTTGAGAAGGATTTAGGATGTTTTATTCTCAGGATTTAGAGATTTTTGAGATTGATCCTTTTAAAGTCACGTAATTATTATCATATATTGTATTTCATTTCTGCTATTGATAACCTTGGTGCCAGTGTGTAGCTCAGAAAAATTAAAGTAAAAATCTTTGTTTCACTTTATCTCAAACTGTTTTGCTGTTCTCAGTCTCATGTTTTTGCCTTTCTAGTACAGAGGTCAACTGGAGGACTATAATCAGAGAAACCCAGAAAAATAACTCCTAAAAAGAGATTAGCTACAATTCTCTCCACCCCTCCACTTCGTCCTAACAAGCGGCCAGATGTGGCCAGAGTTTGCATTAATTTTTCAAGTGTAGAAGTCTGTGTATGTTGGTTTTACTAGCAGTCTTTCAGCCAGATGGTCTGCTAAACTCTCATCTTGCAAGGGGCTGGCTCATTTTCCATCCAGACGATTTTACTCTGGGGAACTCAACACATTAGGCACCATTATCCACCTATATGCATGAATATATGTATAAAAGCCCAGCACTCAGTCAGTTCCAATGACTTCTGCAGATCTGAACGAATGTGGACTGAAGCCACGTCCCTGTGAGCACAGATGTATGAACACACACGGCAGCTACAAGTGCTATTGTCTCAACGGGTACATGCTCATGCCAGATGGCACATGTGCAAGTAAGTAACAGAGCTGATGGAACAGGCACACCCAAAGAATCTAATCACATTTAATCCCAGCAGATTTTCTTCTTGTGCTGAACAGATTTAGTTTATTCGGGATAGGGTCTTTACCCCAGTTCTCTGGTACTGTCACAGCTGAAAGAGACTTCCTATTTGGTAGTTCCTGGGTAGAGTAAACAGGTCATACTT
This sequence comes from Corvus kubaryi, assembly GCF_017639235.1. Lineage (NCBI taxonomy): Eukaryota > Metazoa > Chordata > Aves > Passeriformes > Corvidae > Corvus > Corvus kubaryi. The sequence goes on along the minus strand of NW_024581892.1, from coordinate 188,229 downwards.
ATATTTTGGTGTTCAGAGGTGTTTTTGTCCTGATAAAAGTCTTTGATAGTGTTTATTCAGATGAGGAACAGCTAGTAGGATCTCGGTGTGTAGTCCTGCCAGTTCATCTGTTGAATAAGGATGACTGAATGTATTCAAGCAAAGCACCAATACAGATTACTTTTTACTGCGCTGAATTTCATGCCATTATTCCTTGCTTTACCTTTCTGTGCTCCACAATTGATTTATTTTATCTGTGTTGATATGCTTTCCACAGTTGATGAAAACTGTTCTTGCAAACATTTCTTGTGTGATCTAAGGCTTATCTAAACTTGTTGTAAAAATAGGTATTTCTACCTATCTTCTGTGTTTTAAGCCAGCATGAAATGGAAAGCATTCTGCTTTTTAAGCCAACCTGATTTTTCAGACCTGAGGAAGCTTCTAGTTTTTCAATGACAGAGTTTTGTTTGTTCATAGTTTCCTGAATTTTTAATATGTTAATGTATGAATAGCTTTATTTATAATGAATTAAATTTTGTTGTTCTAATTAATTTCTGTGTTCATCCATATCTAACTTAAAATTAGTGTGTGATTCCAGCCTAGAATTTTGCTCTCTTGTTATTTTAAATCCTGTTTTTAGGTTCTAGGACATGTGCCATGGTGAATTGCCAATATGGATGTGAAGAAGTCAAAGGGCAGGTGCAGTGTCTCTGTCCATCAGGTGGCCTTCAGCTGGGACCAAATGGAAGGACATGCATTGGTATGGTTAGAGAGCTCACTCTCAGCTTCTTTTGTGCAGGATCCCCGAAGCCATAAGATTCTGGGGAAAGGTTAGGAAGTACTTAACCCTCCTTGCTGGCTTAAATAGTGCTTCATGTTATTCTCAGTGTGATGTAAAGTTTTCATGCTTTTTTTTAAATAATTTTTCTTGTAATATTGGCCATGTAATTCTTCAGATAAGTCTCATCCCCAGTACATAATTCAAAATTTTGACATGATTTAGAGTCATCAGCAGATTCAGTTTCTGCCTATTGCTATGAGGCCATTAAATACAGTGCTTTGCCTGCAGGAAGCTGCCCTGCTGGCATAATGTGTTATAGGATTTGGGCATTTTGTTTGGATGGGGCTTTCTTTTATTGTGATGACCCACAATACAAACTTCTCGATCTTTCTCTAGAAGCCTTAACATTACCTGTGAGTTTCTTGTGATGAAGAAAGCATTGCTTATAATACTTGGTACTGTGCTCTTCCATAAAGTTAGTTCACATTTTACTGCTTCACTTATAAGAACACGTGCGAAAGCCACCACCAAGTGTGAAATTATAGGACTTACTTATTAAGCTTATTTGTGATAAAAACCAAACCACTCCCATGCAAATCCCAGCAAGTTCTTTCTTTCCCATTTTACCTTCTCGTGGATCTGACCAGCATCCCTTCTCCTGCTGCAGACATTGATGAATGCTCCACTGGCAAAGCTGTCTGCTCTTACAACCGCAGATGCATCAACACATTTGGAAGCTTCTACTGCAAGTGCCAGCTTGGTTATGAACTGAAATACACCAGTGGCCGCTACAGCTGTGTAGGTAAGAGTTAGCCCATGGATGCTCCCTCTTCCTTCTTTTTATTCCCACAGTGTGCATCTTCCCTGTTGTTGCCTCAAGCATGTTGGCCTGTCCTGGGGATGCTGCCCCAGAAATGGGTAAAAGATGTCACACAAAAAATGTTCTTGATGGTACTTTGAATTTTTCTCTGTTTTTTCTTCTGTAGTCTTACGAAAATCTGAATCACTGGCACTTACAATTTAAATTGCCTCATTGTACCAAGTCAAGTTGTGCAAGAATTTGTTGCCAGTTGGCAACTGCTGACTTAAAAAAAAAGCGCTATTTCTGGTAAAGATTTAGTTAAGGAACCATTTTTTGTTGTCTTGGCTTTCAAACTGGGATGAATAAGCAGTCCCACAATATTTTTTTTTCTTCTTTTCATGTCATTATTGAGGAATGTGAATTAAGTGCCTTCAGTAAAAACAGTTATTTGGATGGATAGTACAGAACTTGGGGGGTAAAAAAGTATGAAAATAGTAGGTTTCAATTACTTTTCGGATTTCTGTTGCATGGCAAAATTTCTCCCTAACAAAAATAAATACAGGCAGAAAGTTATCTTGACATGCTCAGGTGTTAAAACAAATGTCAAAACACCCTTACTCATGTTTCAATCCATTAGTTGAATGCTGGAACGACAGCCAAGTGTAAGTTACTGCAGCAGGTGCTGTGGGAGTATTGTTCAAGCTGTTGACTACACAAGGGCCTGGAAGGGTTAGAACTACTATAAGTGTGTTAAAAAAGACAATTAATGTGATTTGTTTATATTTAATGAATATTAGAAGTGAGGGGTGGGAGGGAGATCATAAGGCAGGTTTGGAGACTTAAGTTTGCATTTCATGTTGTCTGCAAATCCTGTGAGATTTAAAGTGGAAAAAATGTTTACTTTTCTCATACAATATGTGTGCATGGGGCAAAAACTGGAAAGGCCTCAGCAGTCAGGATTTTATTTGCAAACCTAAATCTCACTCTCAGACACACCAGACTTTTGAGTCAGTCTTCCTGCTACTTGTTTGTTTGCTGACATACAAGAGGACCTGTCAGCTGCTAAAAATGATGCATTCTGGATAAAATGCAAGTGGTGCAAACATTTGTGCACCAACATGACTCCTTCATGTGGGAGAAATCAGAAACATCAAATACTCTTGGTGCCTGTACAATTTTCTGTGAGTCGAATGTAGTATTTTCTACTGAATTTTCCTGATTATACCTTGTTTCATGCAGCATCATATGTTTTCTGGAATGTTAGAGGTAGATTAAAGATCTTGACATCTTGGCATGCTCAGGGTAACTTTCTATTACATTCTTTCTACAGTGAAAGAATGAATGAGAGACTTGGTGAACGGTTTTTTGATTGATGTCACACATTCTCTTGGTGCCTTGTGCATTGTGTTAATAGAAGTCTGTGTACAACCTATAGTTTGAATCCTCTTCTCAGTCAGAAGATCACTGCATTCACTTTGTCTTTACTGGGATGCTCTACATTTTCCATGGATGCATATTCCAGCATCGGTTCATTTGGAGCGGACACCAAGCATTCTCTCCTAGTGTGAATTCTGCTTCTGAGGGTCACTGCACTGTCATGGTCTAACATTAGTGCTTACAGTACCTGGAAACACATGGGTGGCACAAGCAGGCTGTCATGAACCTTGGGTCTCAACACAGTTTTCACTGAAGCATTTATATCTTTCTCCAGATGTAAATGAATGCGTGACAAATACACACAGGTGTAACCTCCACGCAGAGTGCCTCAACACCGAAGGGTCCTTCCACTGCAAATGTAAACAGGGCTACCGAGGAAGTGGAGTTGATTGTGCTGGTGAGTACCACTGGATGTCAGGAATGGTACTGTATTGTTTTTCTCCAGTGACTGATCATTACAAGGCATGTTCTCAGAAATGTCATGCTGAACAGTGCTTCAATACCAACCAAGCAAGACCTCTCCACAAAATAATATATTAATTGTATGACTCATAATATAATTAATACAAGTATCACTTGTTCAAATTAATTTTGCCTGTAAGTCTCCAAGTCTCATCTCTAGGAATTGCAAGCAGAACAGAGAAGTGAATTTGTCTTGAAAAAACAGAGAAAATAGTTTTAAAAATCTCCTGTGATTTTCCCATGAATTCCCAAGTTAGCCCCTTGGAGGGCTGTGCAGTCCCTCCCAGAAGAGTTTCAGGCTAACTTAGCAAAAAATGAGAAAAGGGAGGAAAGCTGTGACTTCTGTGTTAAACTGTTTTCACTTAAAATTTTGCCTTTGTTTGTCTATTGAATATGGAAGACCTCCTATAAAGATGTCATTTCCCACTTTAACTGCATATGACCCTCCAAGAAGAAAGAAAGAAAGGCTGTTCTTGTATATTTAAAATGAACCTTTTAATTTATACCTTTATTAAACCTGGCAGATGTTTCTCCTGAAACATCATTAAAGATGTTTTCCTCAAGCGGACACTTGACTCCTCCTCAAACATTTTAAAAGTTTTTGTCTACAGCAGATGAAGCCTACATAATATATAAATCTTTTCAAGTAATTCTTGATTAGCTATGTATGTAGTATGTATTATGATTATACTTCATGTCACAGATGTTCTCTGAGTCCCTCTATTATTCATGTTCCTACTCCCATTATGATAGTAATTGAAAATTACAATACACATTGATAAATTAATATTTTCACAGAATATTTTGTGTTGCAAGGGACCCATTAGTCCAACTCTTGGCTCTGCACAGGAGAGCACCATTTTCTTAAGTTTCAACTTCCAGTAAAAAAATGTTGACTTTTAACAAGCAAAAAGAAACACACAAAAATCTGACTGATACTGAAAAGTTTGATATGGACATAGATTACCACAGCAGAGCTGTTTAGAACATTCTTCCACTCAAATTCAATCCTATGAGCCAGTTTCCTTGTTAGTCCACATCCCTTGTGATACGTCACTTTAGTTCACTGAAATGGAAGGATGCATTTGACTGGATATCAAAGCAAACTGACATGACACATATGTCACATATGTTGATATGGTTTTGTTAAAACAAAATGTACCACAGGTGAAATGTTAAACAAATACATCAGATCAAAATAGTCTGGGGTTTTTTTGTTCATTTATTTGGCTTTTTCTTTTTAATGAGAAGGTAAAAATTTCCAGAGAAATTTTCTTGTTGACTAACTCTATGTATAAAATATTCCTTTGTCAAGCAAAACCAATTCAACGAGAATGATTGCTTAAAGATGAATAGCAGAAATATTTTCACTTGTGGAGAGATATTTTTTGATGTCTAGCTGTGTAAAAAAATCGGTTCTGAAGTCAGATGATTCCTATCTTCTCACTGGTGTTTCTCTTACATAGTTTGCCCTCTGTCTACTTCCTCATGTCATATTCCCAGTTACTGAACTCCTTCCAGAGGAAGGATCCATGCCATTCATAAGCTTAATAGAATACACTAAATGGAAAAGAGATTTAGTAGAAGAGAGGATAGAGGAATAACACACAGTAATGACAGCAGTCAGACCCATAGGCAGAGATCAGCCTGTGGTGACCTAAGCTGAGGGTCCAGCTAGAAAGATGTAAACAACAAGAGAGGAAGAGTAAAATACAATCAGTGGTAGGTGAACCCTGAAATGCAGTGGTGCTAAATAGAGACTGGTTTCTCTGGTGGTAATTCCGACATGTATACCTTATTTTTAAAAGAAAAAGGAGGAGACTCTTTTAGGTCTGAATGTTTCAATGGTTGATTTTTACTGCAATCCCCAAGAACATCTGACCAGTGTAACTGATGGGGGCAGGACATGTCTTGCTATGGGGGAAAATGTTTTTTCAAACAGTGACACAAACAATTGGATGTACCAGCCTATAGTGAAAACACTAAGTGTTCTCCATGTCATTTGGCAGTTGTGGAAAAGCTTTGGCTTTTTCCTGCAGCCAAAAGAAATTTTGCTATTGGGTTTAATGGGATGAGGACACTGTCTTGGGAATTTAGGGGCTGAAGGCTGTGGCTTCACACCTCTTTTGGTGACAATGGCTACAGTTCCTGTGGTCCATTCCAGCTCCCAGCTGATGGGCCTGGGCTTGTGCTGCAGATGAACAAAAAGCTTCTTAAATAAGTCTCCAGTACTCCACATAATTTTTCCCACAGAGCTGGAATCCTGTTTTCACGGGGAAGCATTAGTTCTTTATAGCAATTGTCTCTAGTATAAAAAAAACAAAAAAACCAAAAAAAAACTGGCTACCATGGAAGCAGTATTTGCTTTTTTTAAAAAATGAAAACCATTTTAATATATAACTTAATTTTTGGAGTATGAAAGGAGAACAACTAAGCACATTGTTTATAATGAAACTCCTATGGCTACAACTCCTCATGCCACCAAATAACCTAATAAGTGAGGTAATATATAATTCGCTGTGCACAGAAGGTGGTGGAAATTCTTTCATTCAATTTGTATGTCAGTACACTATCTTGGAGAAAGCTGCTGAAACATCAGGCTGCGAACACTGCTGCTGGTATGAATACGAACTGTGATTATTAAGGCACCCTTCTGCCATTTAACACTCCTGTATGTATGAAACATTAGAGACTATTTCTGAACTGTCTGTAGCACACATTTTGTTCGAGAATCCATAGAGATGGATTGATCTGAATGATCCCTAAAAGGGTTCTAGTCATTTCCACATCTGGCCTCTATCTTGCTGCAATCTGCTGCTGTTCTCAGGTTCATGTGTTTCCTGATTTCCTATTGTGCATTGAAAACCCACATTTCCCCTGCCACATGCTTCTATGTGCATTTCAGCTTTTATTTAAGAATAAAGTTTCACAAGGTTCCATAAGCAATTAAGATTCCTGGGAAAAAAATGAACCTATTTTTGTTTCACTTTTTTGGCCCTACAAAATAACAGGAAAAAGGATTACTATCTTAAAGTCTACAGGCATCACTCTAAGGAGCTCAACAATGACACTCTTGTTATTGCCCAGCTAGAGGGAGAGGTTACTCTTCTTCATTATGCTTTGCTGGGTATCTAAATGTCAATAAAAATTCATGCTGGCTCTCTCTCTGCCTATTGTATTACTTGTTCATTCTTGGTGATAGGGTAACCCTTAAACCCCATATACGATTTTGCTTTCTTATTAACTTGCCAGTCCTGAGAAAGGTTTGATTTGACATAATAAAGTTTCAAAGCTTCAGAAGCGACTGTGGTCATATCACTGGTGATATTCTTAAAATTCAATTCAGTATGGAGTCAAATACTGCTGTCACCCTTTAGTGAGTAACACTTAGGCTTTGTCACCACACATTTCCTACTGGATGCCTTGCTGGCTGGTGTAGTCATGTATTAAGCACAGTCCAGCATGACAAACCTGCCCTGATTTCTCAAAGTATCCTTTCCTAAATAAGACAGTAAAAATTTTAGAAATGAAATACAGTATGAATACATACATACATGATGTTCCATGGTGTTTAGAAGAAAATAATAGCCCAGAATATGTCTTTTTAATGTATCTATGAAAGCTTTCAGACTCTCTTAAGACAATCTAAAAGAGGTTGATAACTTTTAGAATGATTTCTGAAAGTATGTCATGCTAATCTAATCTTTACTCACATCTACAGACTCCACCTACACATGGTAAGTGGTTGTCTGTCTCCCCCGCCACTGCTCCAACTCTTATATAGAGAAGCTGTAAAGGGAGCTATGAAAGGATTTGTAAGCCAATCTGCTAGGCTTGTCTCTCAGCAGGTTTTTAAATACACTGTGAGGTGTGAAGGTGGAAGTAGTGGGGTACCTGCTGGAGTGCAGAGCAAGCTGCCTCCTACTGCATCCCCTGTATGTTCAGGGCCAGCACTGGCTGCAGTCACAGGGTGTGGGGAAGGAAAACAGATCAGTCTGTCCCTCTCCTGTGTCATCCCCTGAGCACTTCCCTTTACACAGTGCAGGACAGAGTCAACAGGTTGGCATATGCTCTCTGTGAATTTTCAACTCAACTTTCACAACTTGGTCATTAGACATCCTACACCAATCAGTTTCTGTGAGTTTATAATTTTCTATAGCAATTGATGACAGAAAAGTTTTACTTTTAGCCCTCAGCCACCATTTGTCTTTGTTGTTCTACTTCTTGCCTTAATTCTCTCTAATTCAAATAAAGAAGATACCTTTGAAAACTGAGATATTTTCATATTAGGGCAATAAATAGAAACTGCATGAGCAGGAGGCATTAATCTGCATGCTTCCTGATTGAAGGTATGTAAGGAAGAGCTGGGGTGGAATGCACTACATTTCTTTGCACTTTCCAAAATTCTCTGCAGTCACATGGACAGATAAATGCACAAATGTTTGTGACCAACATCTCTGCATTTATCTACATGTCTTGAGGTAAAGGGTCCTGAAAAATCACTGCCTCAGCTATAGAACCCCAGAGTGCCAGCGAAGGCGAGCTGCTCATTCAGGCAAGTCCACAGGCATTGGATTGGAATCCACAGATTCAAAAGAACAGACTGAGTTTAAGGTGGTGTATCCTTACATTGCATTAGTCCTCCTGCAATTTATGGGTAGACAGAAAAAGCCTTAAATCCACACCTCTGGCTACTCTAAAGCTGAATGCAGGTTAGAAGGAGACGAGTGCTGTCTCCTAAAATATGCTTAATGTCTAGAGTCTCTTTGTCTCCACAAGCATGGAGATTTTCATAGTGCAGCAGCAGATTGGAGTGTGCAAGCACATGGGAATTTATACATTTTCATCCCCCTATTTTTCTCACTCCTTTCAGTTGATTTTCCACACTGCTAAATTTTGCACATACAAGGAGATTGGTTTTCTGACACCACGGAGGTTATTATGTTGAACTGTAAGAATTTTTCATTTCATGAGGAAAACTTCAAAGCAGAAACTAAAAGCAGATGTTCAGGTTTGCTGAGCAGTCAGTCCTGTGGCCTTGAAAATCCCCATAGCCTCTTTATTAAAAGCGTGAAGTTTCTCGTTACTGATTGTCAAGAGGAAATTTGTTTGGAATTAAGCTTTCCTGTTAATTTTTATTGCTGAATTCTGAGTTTAGACCCAGGGAACCTTACATCCTTCATGACATCATCCTTCAGAGGATACTTAGTGGAGTATTAGGAAAGAGTTTACTTCCAAGTATTTGACAAGCAAGCCTACAAGTTTTATCCAAAAGAAAGGAAGAACAAATCCTCAATTCTGACTTTTGTTTTATTGGCACATTTACTCCAACAGCAATCTCAAAAACGCCTGGATGCTACAGTGAGCACACCAAGAGTCTGATTCTGTTCCTGACATACTAATAGCATGTAGCTGCACTTGCCATAAATAAAATGTGACAAATTCACAGTGATAGGACTGTATTTTCCAGGAGTGGGGAACTTTCCCCTTTTCCTACTAGACTGCAGTTCTATTCTATTAAGTGGTGTTTTTTCTTGTGCTGTGTCTCCATGAAAAGAAGCACAGAGAAAATAGTACTACCCAAGGTTCCAAGTCCAGTCCATCTGTCTCAAAGTACTACTATAAAACTTTCATAAATACAAAGTGAGGAGAATAGGAACATATTCTTGCCCTGATAATACGATCATTAGACAGCAAAAGCAGAGGGAAATAAAAACAGCTGTCTTCCACCATAATTTTTAATCCTAAAAGACTGAAGGTACTGCAGCGTCAATACTGATTGAGAATCAAAGATGGGAAGCAGTATATGAGGCTATTCTGATGCACTGATGAAAATAGTCTCTCTCTATGAAAGAGCTTTTTTATAGCACACTGGAACTGCTCAGCTTTCATTGTTTCCTAGGTAGTTCACATAAAGGACTCAAACTGCAGAAGGCTGTGAGTAGTTTATGACATGGTTGTGCACAACATTTGATAGTAGTATCCAAAAGGCTAATTCCAGAATAATTAAAGTAATACCACTTTATCCAAAATTATAAGCTATAGTATTTCACTTTGAAGAGGAATCATAAAATGGTAAATTCTCAGGAAATGTTACACTTATGTTCTAGTCCATCTTGGAATTGCAAGATGGTAATAATTTGGCATTCTTGGATGCTTCTCTGAATTGTGGTGTTTACCACGTACAATTAAATATCCCTTAGAGCTAAAAGAAATATGATGGAGCAGCTTGATGTAGGTCTTCTCAAAATATCCTCCATTTCAGTAGCTTTCAGCCTGCCATGGAAGGAAAATTAGGCCAGAGAAGTTCATGAAAGATAGCCAAGAGAAATGCTCATTATTTTTAGGCTGCAGTTGTTGTGCAGGGGATCCCAGCTCCATGGACAATTTTAATCCACAAATTGAAGCAGGATTTTTTTTTGTTTTTTACCCAAGCTCCAGTGTAAAAATAATTTAAGTAAGGGGCTCTATGACCTGTGTCACTCCTGTGTTACATGAGAGTCCAAAGAGATCATTACAGAGGATTGCTTTGGTCTTTTCACTGTAACTCAGACAGAGCTGTCCATACAACAGAGCTGAGCAAGTCGTGTGTTAGGTTCTGTGCAGAACTGAACTTGTATCTTGTTGTAGAGAGTTTAATTCTATGGGTCTCTGGACCTTGTAAAGAACACCATGGTCCCATTGCTGAATGATTCCTTAGATTAATATTTTCTGTTTTCTTCTTGGTTCTAGTTATCCCTGAAAAGTCAGTGAAGGAAATTGCAAGAATCCCTGGAACAGCTAAGGACACAATTAAGAAACTTCTTGCACATAAAAGCAGTGTGAAAAAGCATGAAACAATCAAGAATGCAATCCCAGAAGCAGCTGAGACACCACCTTCTAAGACCCACTTGCAGTTACTGGACTATGAAGGTGGTATTGGTCTTGGTGGGAGCTACAGTGAGGAAGAGAAAGAAACTGAAGCTGCTGCAGAAGAGGAGGCAGAAGAGTCAGATGAAGAGGAGAAGGAAGATTTTGAAAATCAAATTGATGAACGAAGCCTTAGAGGAGATGTCTTTTGTAAGTTTCTTTATTTTTTAAAAACTCTGGCTTCAATGTAAACATATATAAACACTAAAAAAATCCTCACAAAACACAGACACTTTATCAGAATTTACTTGTAGAAAATGAATCATAGAATCATAGGATGGTTAGGTTCTAGTTAATGCATTTGAAAATACATTTGAAGACTTTGAAAAACACAGCAAGAAATTGCACAGCATATTGGAACTAGATGATCTTTAAGGCCCCTTCCAACCCAAGAAACTCTATTATTATAATTGGTGTTTAGTACAGCTGTCTCAGTCAAACATTCTTCAAGGTAGTGGCAAAAATATGTAATATGAAAAACACACACTGTCAATAGTTCATTCACTATGTTTTCCCTTTTCCAAAGTATGGAAAAATAATAAATAATATCCCACAGCAATTAAAATTATAATAATAAAAATGAAAAAAAAATTAAGTTAACATTCAATTTATTGCTATTTGACTTGGAAAGACAGGTAAGTATGTATTTTTTAAAGGAAAGATAATTTTAAAGTCCTCTGGAAAAAATGGTCTGTAATATTGTAATACTGTAAGACAGCCAAGAAAAAATGTAATTATTCACTTAATACATCGGAGAATACAAACTTCTTTGCCAAAGGCATGTTCCTAAAATTGCCCTTTTTTTTTTATTTTCAGTGGTAATTGGACTGTTTCAGTTTAAGCAAAGGATATAGACTAATATTGCTTCCTCAAATTATGCCAGGGAGCTGATAAACAGAACAAAGTCAGGACTTTGCTCACCAATCTCCTCCCTTCCTGCAAATATTAACAGTGAGTGCTAATGGCATGTTTCAAGTTTGCTGACAATACCAAAATGTGGACAATGACCCATTCATTGAAGGGCAGCACTGCTATTAAGATCTGGCCAGGCTGTGGAGGTACTGACAGGAACTTTATGAAGCTCAACAAAAGCAGATGGAAAGGGAGAGAAAAGCCTCATGCAACATTATGGATTTGGGATGACTGCTTAGGAGGAAGCTTTGCAGTAAAAGGCAAGTTTTGGACTTCCCATTACAAGACAAATGAGGACACACTGGCATGAGTCTAGCAGTGCTCCACGAGGGTCAGGGGGCTGGACAACATGAGGAGAGGCTGAGACAACTATTTTTTCCAGCTTTGACAGGGGAGGGCTAAGAAGAGACCTTATAGATGTCTTCAGCTATTTAATGGAAGGTTACAGGGAAGGAATAGACAGACTTTTCTTGAAAATATACAGCAATAGGACAGGAAGTGATGAATACAAGTTGGAACAAAAAAAATTCTCATTAGATATAATGAAAAGAATACTTCACCATGAAGGTGGACAAAATTTGGGACAGGTATGCAGAGAGGTTGTGAAAGACCTATCCTTGCAGATATTCATACTATGACTGAACTGGGCATTGAGCAATCCCCTGATCAGGAAGTCAGACTAGGCAAACTAAAAATGGCTCTTCCAACCTACATGATTCTGTGATTCATTCTGTGTTTTCAACCAAGAATTTCAAAGTAGTTTAGAAAATAGTGTGTGTAGACCTGCATCCTGGAAGATGCTTGGATTTCTCTCTGGTACTGTAGGCACATAACGTCACAATTCAGGAATCAGTAATATTTCTAAAAAAGCAAAACAGCTGCTTCCTAGCTGCATGCATCTGTTTGTCAGCTTTTAACCATATGAAATGGTGACAAATTTCTGACTAATGGTGCCATGTCTCCCCAGTGAAGGATCCTATGCTCAGGATGTCACTCTCCCTCTAGCCAGCCACACCTAAGCCCTAGACTATGTCTTTACTCAGCCTTTCACTCCTGACTAGCATGTGCCACTTCCTCTGAAGAAGTGGCCCTTCCCTCTTCTGAGGATACCTTCATAAATTACTTACCTAAAAGAGGTAGCAGGTGCAGGAGCTGATGTAGAATTGGGGTTGAAGTTTCCACTGTATGGTAAACTACCCTTGGGGTTCATCCTTGCCATGCTGGTACTGCCAAATGCATTTGAGAGTCCCAGGGCAAAGGATTAAGTGACTTGCCTCTGTTCTCTCACAAGAAGCAATAAAACACAGGTCTTATGATGGTCATATGTTTACATTTAGAGAACCATGTGTCCCACACATTTCCACCAAAATACTATCCTGAAGAAGGACATAACTCTTCCCAGTCATGCTAATTAATCCAAAGCTGGCCATAATTTTGCAGAAACTGTGGAGAAGGTGAGCAGAAGATAGTTGCAATATATATGTTGATGTTTGTTAAGATTAGGTTCTCAGGTACTTGGGCTTCTTCATGAAGGTAAGCTAATGGGGAGCTTGCATGTGCCAAGAGGGTGGTGTGAATTGACCAGATATGTCATATGAATGTGATTAGACTGGGAAGGACTCAAAAAGATTGACTAATTAACAGCAAAATGCTTGTGGAACCTGAAAGGAGGTTTACCCTTGGCAAGGGTGTGTTCCCCTGCAACTGTGATTTCTGTAGGGTTAAAAGCTTTTATTTCTTGACAGAATTGCGGGTATATTGCTGATCTAGCACTTTAAGGGGCACACTACTAATAGGTTCCATTAATATTTACTGTAAATAATAAATTATTTATAAATAATACTCTTATTAGTTATAGATATATTTATTCAGAATTTTGTGCCATAAAGGACTATGGCCTTTTCTGCTTCCTCAATTGTGAGGCACAGCAGCCTGTTAAAAAAAACTAAACCCCAAGTCAGCCCTTCTATCCCTTTCTGCCTTTCTGGGAGGGAGGGCTGGCTGGCTGGCTGGCTGGCTGGCTGGATGTAACTCAGACATCAAAACAGGTGTCTTTTTTAGCCTGCTTGGACAGGTCACGAAGGATTGCCAGGAATATTGCCCCTACGGTAAGGCCACCCTGCGTTTTGGCTAAAAGGACAACGGGCTCTGCTCTATCTGCCTGGTGATTCAAGGGGAACTTGGTCTCCTGTACTGGGCTACATGACCTAATGCAATTGCAAAGGGGGGATTATACAACCTTCCAGTTGAGTACTCAGTGCTACTCTATTTGGAGTGCACTAATTTTCCAGATTTCAATTTGATTGAGGGCACACAGAGAAAATCCTTTGTCCATAGGAAAATCCAAAAAATATTTTGTTGTCATGATGATTGGTGAGATTATTTTTCAAGCATCTTCCCAACAAAATCAGGACATTTGAACACCTTGTACCTGGGCTAGGCAGAGAGGAAGAGTCTACTTGTTTCTACAAAAACTACCCCTACAGCTGACAGCAGTAACAATGAATATTACTGCTTGAAAATATTAAAGCATTGTGGTTCATCTGTATTTTTTCCTATAGTGTCTTTGTTTCAGTCACATTTGGCTGGAATTTTCCCTTACAGATATAAGAGATTTATATGCTGAACTTGATAGAGAGATCTTATTTTGCTAGGGGATACTGGCAGAAAGCTGGTGTGGTACTTGATGCAGAGATTAGCAGCATGCCCAAGATGTAGTTCCACTAGGTTCGTGAACTCTGTATTATTTGTGGCTTTCTTGTTTGATACCAACTGTGATTCAAGGACTTAAAGAATTGTGCCATGTTCATTTTCATTTTGAATACATTGCTTAACTGTGTTTTCTTTCCTTTTAAATTTCCATGTGTTGTACTTGATCCTTGCTATCATAAAAATTCAGTCATGATTCAGGTGCTTAATTGCTTGAACATTTGGCTTTAAGAACACTTTCAATTTTAATGATATTGAGTGATCCTTCAGAGAACATCATTACCTCAAATTTACAGCTCATAAATTTGTACATTTTTTCCTTTCTTTGCTGATGTCTATTCAGCAGATTCCTTTACTACAACATGAAATTCCTCCATATAATCCCCTCAAGTATTCACATAGCATCTACCTTTTGTATTATTAATACTGGTATTGTTTGTCTTCCAGGAAGAGTAGTTAATTAGGAAAAATAGAAAGGTCTCCTTAAATTGATGTGTTATTTTATCATAGTAGTTTTACTACAGAATAAACATATAGGGAGTCAGAGAAAAAATATTGTAGAGGGAAAAAAAAAAAGGAAATATTACATGGAGATGGAAATTATTAAAATAGGCCCAACTACCAAAATACTGGACCTTTGTGAGAACTGCTACTCACAATTTTTTTTTTAAAAACCACACAATAGCTAAAGATAGCAAAGTGAAGCCCAAAAAATTTAAGAAATGTTAAAACTAATTCATCAATGAAAACTTAATTTTTTTAATATATTTTTATATCTTATGATACAGTCTGAAATTACTTCAAATTACTATTTTCTGTGGGATACTTGCCTTGTCCAATGTGAAGGAAGGACCCGTCCTGTTGTGAAAGGTGCAGTTTAATAAATATGAATATTTATTTATTAACAGATGAATTATTTATCAATATAATTATTCATCATTATTTATTCATTATTATTATTAAATAATTTAATAAATATGTCCTATTTACTGCAAAATTTGCAGATGTATAGAAAATGAGAGTAAACCATAGTATTGGAAAGCTCTTTATTACATGAGAAATGCCCTTTCTCCATATGGTAGAAGACACAGAGAGCTGGACCAAAGTATTTGGTTATATAAGCAATGATTGTAGAGATGCTACACTCAAGGTACACTTAAATAATTAAGTACAACCTTAATTCTGACAGTTTCTAACATTTCAGTGCTTTTTGGATACCACTGGTAATCCAGAATGCTATTGCCAACTGCAACCGAATTCTATATTCTGTACTTCATCAGGTTATGAAATTCCCATTGGGCTTAAAACTCCTGTAGTATCACGTAGCCAGCCACATTATTACACGGAGACACTTCCTTTGGTAGCACCAAGAATGATAAAGAGAGTTTGGTTTCTGGCTTATTTGGCAACACTAAAAGTGGACTGCTTCCCTTATGGCTTCACAGATCTTAATGCTGAACAAGAGGGCTCCCACAGTTAATCATGATGTTTGCTCTTAATCTTATTATTTTCTGATAATTACACCACTCTGTGAGCTATTAATGCTCAGATCACAGCTCAGTTCATAGCTGTACATGTCAGACTTCTGGCAAATGTAATTTTTTCAGAGCAGGATGTGGTAACAGAGAAATGGGATATTCAGTGTGAGTCCAAAATAGTAGCATACCACATACATAGGAAGCTCATCTTAAATTTACTACGTCTTATATTCTGCTTGGTTTTTTTATGGTGCCCACTCTGTTTTTCTGGTTTTTGGTTTTGTTTATGGGCTTGATGACATCAGTGGTTAAGAACATGTGGCACAATGATATGAAGGGGTTTGTATGCAGAGATTACATATTAGCTATTGCTGCAGATAAGTAGATGGAAGGGCATCTGCAGTACAGAAAGGATGGACTCTGCTGTACCTGGAGTGGGACATATGTGTTCTTTTGTTGGTGAGAGTTTGTTCTTAGGGAACATGAAATGAGACCTGCCTTTCTGTAAGACCACTTGACAGCAGAAGAGCTAAAAAGACTAATTCTGACTTCTGCCTATTATTTATGAAGGAGTAAACTTCGGATCCTGGCTGTGTGTGAGGATGGTCTGATGTAAAATGTAGGCACTTTTCACGCAGTAAGGTTTCTCTGAAACCTTTCTGTAAGCTGAACCTTACAGTTTCTCATAATATGCAGCTGATATCTTTCAGTGAGTGCAAAACCTAACTGTAATGCCTGACTGAAAACAAAAACAGATTTGGAAATAAAACTGGACTCTTTTTCTGTCCATGAAAGTTCTTTGCTTGATAACACATAGCTACACCTGCATGTATCTCTCTCAAGTGAATTCAAGTGTAATTCAATAACAAATAAATCATCCTGGCAGCTGTTGTCTTCTGTTAAATCACTCCACTCTTTCCAGAACTGATCATATTTTAATAGCTCTCTTCATTTTGGCAAGGGTTTTCATAGCCTGACCCTCTTCCATGAAGTACAAGGCCAAGTTTATGGCATGACAATAAACTTAACACCTAATCTCTATGTGCCTATTCCTAAATGTGTATATGTAAACATATATTAATTGGAGAAAGATGTATTTTAATCCTTGCCTTAAGTATGAATATTATCCAGGTGATCTAAGCAATGGTCTGGGTGAGGGGAAGGCTACAAGGACAACAAGAGAGCACATGCTCCTGGCAATTTATCAGAAAGCTCGTAAGATTGCATGAGTCTTCTTCCTCAGCTCAATTCAGCACCCCTGGAAGTGCCTCCAGGGCCTCTTTGTTAGTGTGTGTTTCACTGGGGTACACAGAGCAATTTTTGACAGTTTTGAAGGAGAACAAAGGTGAAGTGGATGGCATAGCCTTTATGGTGTTATGAAGCTCTTGATTGCAGTAGTTTCTAAGTATATTCTTAAAATTAAGTATGTGTGAACATGTTGGAGTATTTAAATGGAAAGCCCTAGCTCAGTCAAACGCATGGGAAAAAACCTCCCTTCTGAACAAATGTGCATCCATGGGAAAGTATTGACTTTTAAAATATTTGGCATTTGCATATATGATACAATGCTGAGTAGGGAAAAGTAATTTCCATAGGTCCTATCATCTGGCATTTTTGAGGAAGTCTGAGCTTTTCTTAGCACAGCTGCCCACAGGGCGTGGCTGAAAAGTGAACTTCAGTGTTCCAGGCTTTCCACTAATACATTCTCTAAGCAGTAATCCAAAGGCTTCTCCCTCACTCCTCTAAAATGGCACTTTTAAGCTCCTCCTGTTTTCATTGGTGTGCATGAATATATCACAGGTATCACCTGTTTATGTGTTTGCAAGGATAGAATACCAGTGAAAGCAGATCTTCCCCTTATCTCATGTGTGATTAGTTACTTAGGGTATGCATAACGAAGTTGAGACTTATGATTATTTTTTGAGTGAGAGCACTTATCTATTAATCACTTGAAATAATACAACAAAAGCTTAATTATAGAAATTTAAAATACTTATAGTAATTTAGAGTATTACTTAGCGTAAACAAGAATATGTAAGCTTCTGTCTCACCAGATAGGAGAGGATTTCCCTTGGTCTCTGAGGCTGAGAAATAATGCTTATTGAGTAACCACCTCTTTCAGGCTAGTATCTTAGAGAATGTCCCTAACATTCATTGGCTGTGCTGCTTTACTGACTCTTCCAGTTTGGCACCAGACACATCAACCAATTTTTAAAGAATAACTCACTCAGGGGTTTCCACTGAGACTGGTTATCAAAACATCAGTGTGTGCTTACCAGCTGTAGCAGGGAGGGTGAGGAAGGGGAAGGGCAGCTGCTGGAGCCTTTCTTCCCAGCAGACAGCAGAGCTGATCAGGTATTCAGGAGGACCCTAGCAGAGAGTGTGACTTCAGAAGAATAACTTTCTGGGGCTTCTGTTACAGCAGCACCAGCTATCACTGCCCTGAATACAGGGCTGTAGGCCTTTGATGCCCTAATGTTTATGGCTTTTACAGTCTCTGACATTATCCATTTTTTGAGGCTGCTGTTGGCAAAGTGCTGCCAAGTCTCTGCTGAGTTCTGGTAGAGTTCTCTCACTGACTCTGGTAGAGTTCAGTGCAATTTGATCCTTATAGCAAGAAAGCAGATCAGCCCACTAAAGAAAGATCAACATTTTATGACCTTGTGAATCTGTAATTCAATGAAGCTGTAGCTCCAGTGCTTATAGGTTAGAAGGCTCAGTGCTGTGGAAAACAGCAATTTAAGCAAAGTTTTAAAATTAAGAGTATCTAAGTGCACTTAGGAATCTGAGTTTGGTGGTGGAGTGGAAAATACATATATTGATTTATTTAAATAAATGATGGCAGATAGTATAAAGGAATAAAGTTCCATTTTCTGTTCCTATGATGACTCAGTACTTGACAAGTTGTTTTCCCCAGTTCCCAAGGTAAAAGAAGCAGCTGCCTTTGTCCCTCACCTGGCACAGAGGAAAATTCCAGTGTCGAGACCAGAGCAAGAAGGTGGCTTATTTTTATTATACAGCATTTATTTTCCTGTGTATTGTATCTTTTTGTGACAACCTATGTTAGCCAAGTCAGAACCAGTTTAAAAGCCTTTAACATAAACCAAAGATTTTGTGAACACTTTAGAGAAAGTACCTGGCCAAACTATGCTGCCAGTTCCAATGTGTCCTTTTCCTGTTTATAACCCATGCATAGAAAGTTTCCCCACATTAGAACTTGACTTGCAATTGAATTTCACTTGAATAATTTCATAGTCCTAAAAAAATAAAGTAGCTTCTATAGTCTATAAAATGAAAACACGTTGCACAGCACACAATAACCCTAAACAAACAAGACAGATGTGCTGGTTGACATTTTTTCCAATTTAGAAAGCAGTAGTCTCAGAAACAACAGATTTATACAGCAAAGCTCTCAAAATGTCATGTCTCTGACTCATGATAAAATACATTAAAATAACAAGAAGGATGCCTCTTTCTGAGGAAATTCAGATGGCCAACGTATTACTCTTAATCTGATCTGTCATGTTTGCATTGCACAGTGTTCCTTTGTGTGTGTAATGCTTCTCATCTGCACAGTCACGAAGGCCATGGTGTGCTCTGGCTGACACCCTTTTTCAGTGTGCTCCAAAGGTCAACTGATTTGGGCTATTCCCAGCACCATGTAGTTGGAGTATGAGGCACTGATGTAAGGGATTCTTCTCATGGGAGGCCAGTTTCTCCCAGTGGATAGAATGGGAACTTGAGCTGACTGCAACTACAGCAGTGTAACAAATGGAGAGTGGAGAGCTCTAAAGCTGGCAGATCTCAAACAATTCCTGATGCTAGAGTTAAACACTAACACCTCCTCCTATACTTGGGGATTTGCAGGCACTCGGTATACAGAAGTCACAGCATATAAACTCATGTGCAGATGCAAGATTGGCAGTAAAAAGACACTGAGCTAAAGAAAGAATCACTACATAAATTTGAATATTTTGCTTTTTTGAAGTTTCATCTAAGTCAACACTATCTGAATTCAGATTATAAATAATTTTAGAATGATCTGTACATTAATAACTGTATGAATACAGAGCAAAATGTTTTAACAGTACTTAGGATATAGTGCTCCTATTATCTCTACCAATTTTTTGTTCAGTTGATTGCAGCTTCAGTCGAGGGGTGTGTGACTGGAAACAAGATACTGATGATGACTTCGACTGGAATCCTGCTGATCGAGATAGAGGTATTTAACTATGTGTCATCTAGATAGGCTTTGATTTGATGGCTTACCTCTTCCAAAAAAAGGGTGGTGGGGGGAAACAGAATCCCGAATTCTTCTTTTCTATCAGTGGGTTTTCTTTATAAAAGAAGAACGTAGGCAGAGGACGCTAGTAGTGGATATTGTTTCTTTGAAATATCCAGTAGCAAATGGTAATCAGCAACATATTTCAACACAAATAAATCAAAATGTAAGAAAAATTATTAGAACATAACTGTTCTGAATTGCAAACTACAAGGCAATGGAAACCTTATCAGTTACGTGTTGTGTCTCTCCAAGATTGGTAGGACATTTAATCACACATCTGTCATTTAGATGGATGTGGCAATGTAGTCACTCACATGGCTTAGATATCATGGGGAAAACTGCTCAGAAATCTCAAACTTGGCGAGACAAACTCAGAATAAGCCAAGGGCAAGGGGCTATTCAAGAACAACCAATACATGAACAGGTACCAATGGGATCCTGCTAAAACCTGAGAAAGAGCTCCATGAGAGCAATGTGGGACTGCTGGGTGGGTGTACATAAAAAGGTGTGGACAGGAATGGACAAGTTTGGTTGAAAGGATGTCTTTACCCCTGTTGCAGAAGTTGCTGCAGTAGTGACCAGTGGATCCTACAGATCCTGCAGGCTGCTTGCACCAGTTCCCACATGCACATTCTCTCCCTCCTCCCTTAGAGTCTTTCCATGTTAGTCTTTCTTCACTAATCCTTCCTCTTCTGCTCCATGTAATTCCCTAAATCCCTTCTCTGTGCTGTCACTCCCAGGAAAACCTTACCCTGGCCTTATCCTGTCTCCCTGAACTTTTATCTGGGGATTATGACTTCATTTATGGGCCCAGATGTTTTATTCCTTTAAGACTGTGTGTGTTTGTGACTTCATTGGTCTTCCAGGACTTGGGAAATAAGCTGTCAGTTCCCTTGTGAGTTTGTCATCAATGCAGAGGACAGTGGAGAGAATATTGAGCTAGCTCAAGTACTGAAATAATCTGATCACAGAGGCACAGCAGCATGTTTCAGACTGTTGCATTTGAAAAACAGATGGTTTTGCCTTTGAAAGATGGTACAAGGAAGAATGACTGTAATTGCCAGTGAAATATGAACTCATCTCCTCTGTAAACTGATCTGACTTCCAACAGTACAAGTTCCTTGCAAAGTACACTCCCTACTGCTTTTCTCCAGTGTGATTTTAAATTATTCAAGTAAACAAGCTTCAGCTTCCCCTTATTTTCTTAGCAAACATGGATTCAAATTGCTAACAAATAACACGAGTGCATTAAAGATGATGTTTTTAAAAATTATTTTCTTTTTACAAGGCGATGGCTACTACATGGCAGTTCCAGCTTTTGTGGGGCACAAGAACGATATGGGGCGTCTGAAACTTCTCCTCACTGACCTCAAACCAAAGAGCAGCTACTGCTTGATTTTCAGTTATCGGCTTGCTGGTGAGAAAGTGGGAAAGCTTCGAGTGTTCCTGGCAAACAAAAAAACTGCTCCTGTCTGGGAAGAGAATAAAGGAAAAGATGAAAAGTGGAGAACTGGAAAAATAGAGATATTTCAGGGGGCTGAAACAATCAACAGTGTAAGTATAACACAATTTATAAGCCAACTACTGTAACCAACATGCCGGTTTAATTTCCTAACCCTCAAGAGTTCCACCAACTGTTTTATAGGCATCAGCAATCAAAAGGCTTATCTGAAATGGAAACAGGAGCCCACAATTTAGGGGCCATAAAAGTTATCACCTGATTGTAATTTCAGAACTGAATCACCCCAATTGGTTAGAACACTGATGCCAGTAATTCTGTCATTTTGTAAAAGTACTGCATCACATCATAAGTTAACACAAGTAATCAAAATCTGCCCTTAACATCTCATGCAACACAAGCATACATACATGCCGGAAAAAATGAAAATTTTTCATTTCATAGAAGAGGATGCTCTCAAACCACACTAAACCAGACCATTAGAGCAAAAGGAGACATCATGTATAATCAAGGGGGGGCCATCACCTTTGGATCAGGGCATACCAACAGGGAACACTGTGCACTGATGTATGCCTGGAAACTGCCTCAGTCAGGACTTCAGCCAGTTTCTCCTTGAAGTTCTGGGGTCTGCTTTCCATTTGTGTGATGGAACATTTTCAGTGCTGTGTAAAGACTTTTACTGTATAATTGAATACAGTGAACATAAAGGAAATGCAAGCCCTTTTCAAGGTTTTTTGCACAGCTGGAATGATGTAGAAAAACTCTTAAATAAATAAGAATCAGACTATAAAATAAAACCAGACATCCTATTCATAAAAATAAACCTCCTCTTCATATATATAGTATACATACTATACTCAATACATACGAGAGAGTATAAATATATATAGTATATACACACAAAACCTGAGGATCCAAATAGATCAAAAATGAACAGTTGTAATGTCTTCAATAAATAAAATGCATGAGCATCACATACTGTGATAAAACTACATTATAGGAGGATTTCATTCAATTTGTATTTTTTGTACAATAAAAATAAATAATCTTATTAAAGTAATCCATTTAGCATTGTAAATCTGTGCAGAGGATTTTACATCTAGTTCAAATAATGCTCAAAAGTTTTAAAAATGGCAAAGATTCAAGTCATTAAGTCCTTAAGTCATTAAGTGTTGTAATAAAATATTCTTCATATACAGCATTATAACTAATTAAGAGTTCCTAAATGTTTGGATAAACTATATTTTTACTCTTAATGCGTATCTTTTCTTATGACAGGTCACTTTTGAATCAGAACGTGGGAAGGGTAAAACTGGAGAAATTGGAGTGGACAATGTTATACTAATTTCTGGTCTATGCCCAGAAGATACCTGATAATGGACACTTGAGTACACCAGATTTAATCCTATTTTTCACATTTGCCTTATTAGTAGTGTATTTTTCTATTCTTTTCTTTTTAAAAAAAAACCACGCAAAACTATAAAATTGTGCCTTGAACCTAATGCAACAATGCAAATAGAAAAAGTGATGTGCGAGATGCAGATTATGCTTTTTTACGAGTTATTCTAATTCTAATACATGTGTTGAGTGTAATACTACTGTATTTTATAATTCAAGGTCAGGGTTTCTGAAGTATTATTTGTCTGGCTTTTTTACAAATTCTACATGCTTTTATTTCTTAAAATCTTCTCGAGGCTATTCATTAGTCTTCTATTTCATTTCTTCTACTCCACAAGAACATAAAGCAGTATTTAAGAGGATGTTACTACTTCTGGTGACATAATTTTCTTACTTAGTGGATATGTTGTTCAAAAAATCAGTATTCATCACCCTGTGTGCAGTAAGGCAATCATACACAGAGCCAAGGTGTTTGTTGATTTAAATACTTGTGCAAAGATGGGTGCTAGGTGGAAAATCCACAAAGCCAGCACAGCAAGCAGAAATGATGACCACTATTTAAATGTTAATCTTGATAATCTTGTTAATCACTGAATATATACCTAGTATATATTCAGTGTTTACTACTCTACTATTGCTGAGTTGTGCTCAGCTGGCTTCTTATCTTGGGCAGCCTGGTGGCCTTCATTGTTTACTATTGTATTATTGCTGAGCTGTGCTGAGCTAGCTTTGTTAATTTCTTCTTATCTTGGATGTCCTGCAGTAGCACACACTTCCTCCCAGATTTTGTTACCCCTCTGGGTCTATGATCTTTGAAGCATGTCAAGCCCTAAACTTTAAAAAAGTAATTCTATTGACAAATAATTTGTCTTAAACATCAGGGAAATACTCAATCTATTGAAGAAGTAGGAAGAAAGGGAGGAGACTTCATTTCTCTTTTGATGGAGCTAAGCAAGTTGTAAGTGGATTCATGTCTTTGAGGAATATTTTCATTACCAATAAAGTATGTAAAATACCTTCTTTGTCATCAGTGTCTTTGAATCACACAAATCATTGTTAAGAAATGATCCCTTTACAGTTTTATAAGCATTTAATATTCACCATTAACAGATGATGTTACCAACTGGCACAGAAAAACAAGAGCGAAAAGAATGACCCATTCTTAATGTTTAAGAAGCTTCACATTATGTACAGACCTTCAGGAACAAAAGGCTCCTGCCGGATTGCAGGCCTACTTTGACCCCATTAGAGGTGAGAAAGAATGATTTTCATTGTCCAGGAGACAGTATGACCTAGTGGCCACAAAATAAGGCTCCTCTTACACAATTGAAAAAAAATAATCTTTGTTGTGAGCTCCTTCATGACCCTTCAAACATCAGCAAAAGGGGGGGAGATTATCCACCATCCCAAGGAGCAGGAAGGTGAGCAGAACTTTCTCCCACAGACCAGGAGCTGCCACCCACTGCCATGCTTGCCCACGCACACAAGAGTATGTGCATGTACAAATACACATTAGAGAAGGGACAAGGATCCAGGTCACATTTCTGAAAGGAAGTCAAATGACAATGCTGTGGAAGATAACACTATTTCTGTCGTGTGATCTCTGCAGAATGTACCTAATGGCATGAGTTCCAAGAGAACAGAGAAGCCCATGGAAAAGCCCTGGTTCAGTCAATGTTCAGTTAAATATGTGTACATACATTTTTCTCTTGATTAGCTCTGTGTATCCCCTTCCACGCTGGCTGCTCACTGTTTATTATTAGTGACTCTCTTATTTTAGTTTTTGTATGAAGAAGGGGACATCCAAATTGACTGAATAGAATTTCAGTCTAACACTAAAGAATTTTGAAGAATTCAGCCTATATGAAACTAAGCTTTTTAACAAAAACATTACACCAGTTCAAACACCTTGAATTGCACCTACGAAGCTAGTCAGGGATGCTTGAGAGATTCCTTGTTGAAACACAATATTTTTGCACTGTGCACACAGTTGAGGAAAGGGTAGGCAAAACTGAAATATCTAGAAAGTTTACAATGGCTATGTAACCAGGAAATGCTGCTTTTTTGTTAGAACTGGTTTGTGTTACAAAACAGATACTCTGAGAAGTGTGCATGGACTTCAGCTTTGACATGGGAAACTGTTTCCTGGTGTCTTTGGAGCTGCTGAGGAAATTGCAGAAAAAGGACTTGGGAAAAGCAAACTCTCTTTAATCTCAAGGCAAAGACTCTGGTAGCTTCAAAGTGAGGGCAAAGTTCCTTCAGCATCAAACTGGATGCTGACTGTGATTGATCTCAGGATGCCTGAATAACTTGGTCGCAGTGAGGCAGAACAGTATTTTTCTGGATTCACTCCTCCTTGTCTGACTCTGTAGTTGAACAGTTCTTACTGAAGATCAAGAAAACGAAAGTTCAATTTTACTGAAATAAAATTCTGTGTCTAGTTTCAAAGAGCAATAATTTATGCAGTGCCTCTAAATACTAAGAAGCCTAAGAATCATTACAATCTTGAGCACGGCAGTGTTTGAAGTGCAAATGAGGTACATGTATGGAGCAAACTGAGTCCACCTAAAAAAGTGCAGCTGGGCATTTCTTGCATGGGCAGTTACTAGGCATAGAAAGATAAATACTGCCTGTGGAAGGCATAATATCTAAAGGGTATTAGCTCAATACACAAACAACAGAGAGTAAACAAACGAACACGGTCTCATACAGAGCTGATATTTATTCATTGTTGGTTGAGTTGTAGCCCACCATGAATCATCACTGGGACAAATACTTTACTGGTAGAATTCCACCCAAAAGTCAAGTCAAAAAGATTTCATGGAATGAGTAAGAAAATTATTTGCACAGATCAGTACAAACTAACTGCAATAGCTGCCATAAGACCGTCTGTAGTAGATACAGAAGTGGTTTCCCAATTGTTTGCAGTGGATTATCATACACCTGATAGCTTGCATCATAGTGGATGAGAATTTTAGCAAAATAACATCTGAATAGCAAAACTGAAACCTTTTTTTGTTGCGAATAAATTCAAAAATAGCTTCCGCAAAAGCAACAAAATAAATCCATTCTGTATAGACAATCAGATAAACCACATCAGCACATCAGCAAATTAACTGGATTTGTTTGCAACATTCATTCTGAAGATGGAACTGCTAAGGGCAAAACCTCCATGTTTCTCCTTCAGATGAAAACAGTTAAAAGACATATTATGCCTATAGTCATTAATGCCTCAAAATGTTCCTGACAGTTTTCCATTACTGTGAAATGTGAAATCCATTATCTGCTTGATTATTTTAGACAGCAAGGAAACTGCACTGGGAGTATTTGAGAAAGTTACAGTTATGCTGTAATCAAGTGGCTTGAACTTTGATAACATCATTAGTAACTCTTAAGTCTGATAACACACTTTAGAGATGGTACTCTGCCCACAAGTTAATGGAAAAAAAGAGCTTCTAGCTAATTGCCCAAATCTGTACTGCATCCTTCAAAAGCTACTCAACAGATGCGATCACTTAATCTTGAATGTTGTAACAAAAGGTTTGAATCACTTTTCTTCAGCTGCCAGAATAACTAACAGAAGCATTTCATTTTGACAACAGTGAATACATGGAAATGCTGAAGCATGTTCCTAAAAGACGGTTATCTTTTAACCTGCAGCTGGCAGGAACTTGAAACATTTTCCAGCTATTAGATGTTATATTTATATACTAACAAATGATTCCCAAATGCAATTTTTCAGGATCACAAAGGTCAAGATGATGAAGAGAGGTTTTCAATGACTGCTGCTCGTATTTACTTCATAACTGCTATATTGTTAATGACAGAGTCCTATACCTGCATGTATTGGAGGTATTGTAACTCATGAAAATATATTAAAGAAAAGTTAAATAGCAGCGTGAATAGTAATTTACTTGGTCGTATGTGCAACTGTTACATTAAAGCTCATCACAGCAAAAAAATTTTAATAGAAAATAATTTCTAATTTTGACAGTTACTAATCTCTCAAATACCTGACTTTAAAGTTTGATTTCAACAAAAGTAAACATGCAGTGTCTCTAACCCTCCCCAGTTCTTCAGGAAGGGCACATTATACAACCGTTGAGAGAATTGATTATTAGTTTTTTATTTGGGGAATGCTAAACTGGGGAATATTCAGCCTTCTGTGAGTCAATGATTTTTTTTTTTTTTTAATAGCTTGATACTCTGAAAACCTCTCAATTTCTCAATATTTCTGTAATGCCTTATACCAATGTCTATTTCAGATATACTTCTGCAACTTCTCTTTCAATAGATTTGAGAAATCATTTTAAAAGTGATCCTTTTAGGTCCTCAGATTAAAGCTAACTTAAATCACACATTTAGAGTGTTTTATTAATTAATCTAAAATGAAAGGGAGCTATTTCAAAACCAAATATTATGTAAAATTATACAATATATGATAAACAACTAGTGTATTTGATGCTGATAGAAATAAGGTCTGAGTTAAAGGAAAGAGCATGTCCCTAGACTTGCCTTAAAACAGCATTTATTTTTTTCATATGCTTCCTTTTACTTCCATAAAAAGATGGTGCTTCTCCAACAAGTTGGGTGGTTTGCAGGAGCACTGAATAGCTCCTCAGGTACATTCTGACAGGGGCCAAGTTCAAGCTCTCCCTCAAATGATTCCCATTAAGAGCTTGGGAGTCAAAATGCTCAAGAATCACTCCCAGGAGGCAGTTCACATGCAGAAGTGCCACTTTTTTGGTGTGTAGAGGAGGAGGTGACATGTTTATTTTTCTGCTGCTTGTTGAGACAGACAATAGCAAAGTTAGTAGTTCATTCAGGTACTTAAAATCTTTGTCCAGAGCTGACTGCCCTGCTGCATTGCCTTCTGCTGTGGTACAGCAAACATCAGTGCTTAACTTTGATGCCCAAAATCTGTTTGCTGAACTGGACACCTCTGGGCCACAGTCAGTAAATCTGACTTAGGCAGATAAAGCAAACAACCAGAGTCTGGTCCTTGGTTTCAGGTTGACAGCAGTTTAATGTTAAATCCCTGGGGTTTGATTCACTGCAGGTTATTACAGTTATTATAATCTCTGTATTTTGACTCACTGCAGTATTATATTTTCTTGCTGTATTTGATATCTCAATTCATTGTATTTTTGTGTACTGCATAAGGATTCATCTTCCCACTTGAAAAATGACTCAATTTACAATTATACAATACCATAAAAAAAAAAAAAACCAGAAGTCACAAACATGATAAAATGGTACAAAATAATGATAAAACCTTTTAGAAATACATGCCATAAAGTAATCAGAAGCTTTTGAAATATTTCAAAATCACCCACAAAAAAACCTATTCTCCCCATAGGCATTAATTTTATTCCAAACTAAGTAATGTTCACAGCTGATTTTAAAAGTACTAGAACAGATACTGTACTCAAGAAAGCCACATTTGCTTACAGTGAGTTAATCATTTGCATCACCTTCCTGCCCAGGATATAAATATATGGGAGTCCTAATTTTCTATGGCTTCTTTGAAACTGCCAGAATGTTAAAACAGTCACCCTTTGTAGAGGCAAGGGGGCACTTGTAGACTGGCCCAAGTATGTGCATTATTGAAAATGTATGCGAAGGTGTGAATAGATAATAATGTTTGCCTTTATGGTTCAAGAGAGTTAAACTGAAAGGCGGCTGCAAAGAATCTTGTGATACTGAGTGACTGTGCAAGCAAATGGGATACGAAAATTAATCCCATTACCACAAGTAATGGAATAGGAGTAAATAACCTTCTTTATGTCTATATAGTCAGTGGCTCCAAATTAGCTAATACCTCTAAGGAAAATGATCTGAGAATGACTGCATTTTCTTTTGAAACTCACTTGCACTGAAAAAACCAGAAAAAAGCACATCAAGTGTGTAAATGTCCCCTGTCCAGATCCAGTTCCTATATATTTTTCCCATGTTTCCTGTACTGGCATTGCTGTCCACCAAGCCATGTAGTGATGGAACACAGGAATAGTTTGTAGCTGATCTACTTGCTGGTTCCTTCAGGAGGAGAGTCGATGCAGTCACATCATTGTCATCACAGTTTGAGAGCTTTCTTTAACATCTAGTAACTATTTCAAGAGTACTGTGTGTATGTAAACAACCCCAGGACTGCCACAACAAATTAATATTTGGCTCACCAACACCTGACTGGTTCACTGCCTATGCATAGCAGAAAAGGAGACATAGAGAGAGACAGCTGTTTATCTCAATTTCCCTCAAGTGAAGTACTCTTCAGTGCTTAACTAATCAAGTTACTCAGATGGCTTCATTACCCTCCAGTGACTCTGGCAGAATTTCTTCATAATCCTCCTGGCAATTCAATTTCAGGTCTTTCAGGAGGTATGATACCCCCACTATGTACTGGAACTCCTGCCAGGAGAAAGAGCCAGGAAACACATGGGAAATATCTCTCATTAACACTACCCAGTTAACTTTATGTGCATCATCCTCATAATCCTAAATTCAGCACATTCCAGTGTTACAGAAAATGCACAGGAATCTCAGGACATGGAAATAAACAGCATGGGCAGCCATATCAGGAGAACTGAGCAGCGTTACTGCCAAGCTCGTCCACTGCTCGGTGCTGGAGGTTTTATCTCATCACACATAAGCAGCATCAATTCAATTGCCAGCCTACAGAAATCCAGGGCCTCATCCACCTCCCTCTCAGAACTGGATCAGAGCCTAAAAATGTGAAAGTGACTCTTGAAATGAAACAGCCACCCAAGAAGTCATTCTTTGTGGGAATCAACACACTTCAAATGCTGTGATGGAAGGTACTCTCATGAAATTAAATCTGTCTGAGTCCCAAAGTATGGCCCAATTCTTGGATTTTCAGAGTCTATGGATATGACATTTATATAAGATTCCCTTCCACATATCATTAAGGATGGAGGGAGATAAAGTTTAAAACTCTTTGGCCCCTATTTAATTTAATTTTATTCAATTATAATGCTTTACTTCATGGTGTTCATATTATGTTATTTTTTTCCTCACTTGCTAGTAGAAAGGTAGCGAGCCTTTTTATGAATAGAATCACACTTCTAGATTTTGGCTTTTTTTCTGGGAACTCTAAAATCAATATAAATTCAGACTTATTGACAGGATAATGTTTTCTTTAAACAAAGAAAACCTTAAACTGAAGAAAGCTCTCCAGAAAGAATTACAGTAGTGGACCATGAAATGAATGTCATAGGTCCTGTTATAACATTAAGATAGGACATAACTTTAAAAATAAAGTAAAAATATTTTTAAAATTATTAATAAATAATATCCATGCATTTGGTTTTGGTTTTTTTTTATTCTTTAAATAGAACCATTGTTTCAGAAAAAAAAATAAATTACAGAAGCTTATTTGAAGCATATACTATTCTCTACAGGAACCTTATGATGGACATTGACCAGCATTTTTCCAAATAGTTCTCTGGATACTTAATACTTTCCCAGCTGGCAGAATATCTCACTTTGTTGAATAGAAGCCTATGTTTCTAGAAATGCAACCACTCATCACAGCCAATACTGAAGTTTCAAGGAAGTTGTCACTGTTAGAGTAGCACTGATATTATCCTGGTAAACCATACAAACACAAAGATGGACACATATATCATTACACACATACCCATATATGTATTAATTTAATGAGTGTATAATTTTTGTTTTGATTTGCTTTACTTCAGAGGTAATTGATAAAGCATTATTGCATCTGTTCTGTAAGTGGGAAATTGGAATAATGATCCCCTATTCATTAAATCAAAGACAATTTAATGGAGATGCCCAAGCAGTCTTTTGAGTGAGAAACCAGTCTGCAGGAGGGGCATCCTCAGTTTTGATTCCTTCTCTAAGGAGGGCTAATCACAAGGAACAAGCCAGGCTCCTTTTCTGCTTTCCTGCCAAGGGAGCTCTCTGCTTCTGTAGGAGGCAAGGCACTTTCTGTTGAGGATATAAGGAATCCTGTATGTACTGTTCTCACAATCACACAGGTAGAGAAAGATTAAAGAAAACTGGCATTTAAAGCCTTGGAGTGTCGCAATGGAGCTCCAAACGGAAACTAAACTGTGAACTCTTGCAACAACAGATGCTGCTGAGTTCCTGACATATGTATGCTGCAGAAATACTTCAAAATATGTAACATAGGCCACTGGATGACATGCCACATTTGGACCTCGAAGGTCTGATCCTGTTCTACTAATATGGTACTGTGCCATTTCTGGACAGTCATTCTTCATCTCTTGTTTCATAAAACTCTTTGGCATAGGTAGTCTCCCACACTTTTTTGCCGTGTGAGACACAAAGACAAGGCAAGAAGGAAGCCTGATTTCAACTGTGGCCTTCAGCCAGTCAGGGCTAACCACTGCATCACATGTTCAATCACTGATGAATTCATGAGTTTGGCACAAACACATAGTGAGTTAGAAACTGAACAGCATTAGCAATCAGTCTATAAAGCAACCACTGCAGCATTAGCAAGGAAAGGTTTGAGATCACTCAGCGATGGGCACTGATCAACTGGTTCACTACAATAATTTAATAAATTGCTTATCTAGGTTTTTTTACATCCTATACAAGAATGCAAGGCTTTTTTTCCCTGTGTGATTAGTAATGGTGATGTTCATTATATCAAAATAAGGAAAAAGTGGTCTGCAGTACGTTATATTCTTGCCAAGACATATTTGGCACCTTCAGGTAGGTAAAATCATATTACTGACAGCAAAGGGCAACACAGACCTCATAAGTAAATGAAACCAAAAACGTGTTAAAAAATCATACCAGCTCTTTACTATATCTGAGTATAAACCCCAGCATCATCTGTAGATTTGCTATAGAGCCAAAATCCTAGAAGTATTATCTCTTAAAAAATAATTTTAAACACCTATGTAAAATACATGTGAAAGAGGAAAGCAGTGCAACAAAGACAATGACAAATACCTTTGCTTTGACTAAACTACATCAACTTTTAGATGTTTACTGCATAATCTGATATGTCTAGCACACTTCATCATATCCAAAAGCTATAACCCTGTGAAATTTTATAATTATTGTCTTTGTGTATAGAAATACTCCATTTATCATCCCAAAGACTAGTTGGTTAAACCAAAAGTAACACAGTACCATGTTGAAAACAAGAAGTTTTACAATGGGGTTTTTTGTTCTGTTAGCCTTAGGTCTGATACTCATTTACCTTGCATGCCACACTGCCTTTTCAAGCTGTGTTTGCTTGAGAAGGACTATATCATGACTGAGGTTAAACTCACATGAATATCATCTATTTTTCATTCATCTCAGGGAGTTGAACAGAGATGAACACTGAAGTAAGGCCATGCCCTGCACAGGACCAGCATCAAGGTGTCCCTTTTGCCCCACAGCCACATCATGTGCCAGATCCACGCCAGCCCAAAACAGCCGGCAGCCTCAGTGGAAACTGTGCCCTCACACCTGAGGCTGCAGGGGAGAGCAAGTTACTTCCATGGCTGCTGCCCGCTCCAGAGTGCTTTCACCTTACGGCAGGCCCGCAACAGCACAAGAGCCCACAGTGAATACACCTGCCATGGTCATCTGACAGCAGAAACACAGGGTGAGTTAGGTTGGAAAAGACCTCTGAGATCATCAAGTCCAACCCCTGACCCAACACCAACCTGTCAACCAGACCATGGCACTGAGTGCCAATGTCCAGTCTTTCCTAAAACACCCCCAGGGACGGTGACTCCACCACCTCCTTGGGCAGCCCATTCCAGTATCTAATCACTCTTTCAGTGGAGAAATTCTTCCTGACGTCCAACTTAAACCTCTCCTAGCACAGCTTGAGGCTATGTCCTCTCATCCTGTCACTAGTTGAGTGGGAGAAGCAGGCCAACCCACAACTGCTACAGTCTCCTGTCAGGTGGTTGTAGAGAGTGATATGGTCACCTCTAAGCCTCCTCTTCTCCAGGCGAAACAACTCCGCTCCCTCGGCCGCTCCTCATAGGCCATATGCTCCAGACCCTTCCCCAGCTCCGTTGCCTTTCTCTGGACACGCTCCAGCACCTCAGTGTCCTCCCTGGAGTGAGGCGCCCAGAAATGAGGCCACAGGTGTGGCCTCAGCAGTGCCGAGAAGAGGGGAAGAATCGCCTCTCTGGTCCTGCTGACCACACTATTTTTAGTACATCGGGACGCGGTTTCTTTTTCCGGGAGCACCCCGCGCCAACCGCAGGGCTGCCCAAGCCCGGTGTCCGCCAGCGCTCCGGCAGCACCGGGGCCAGCGCGCAGCCGCCCGGGCCGCAGCCGCGCGGAGATGGCGGCGGAGCAGGAAGCGGGCGGGAGGCGCCATGTCGGGCCCCGCTGCGGAGGTGAGGGCGCCGGCCCGCATGCCGGGGTACGGGACGTGCGGGAGCAGCGTTGTGTTTCCCTGGGGGCAGCAGGAGTGTGGCTTCCCCGCCTTGGTGGTGCCCAGGGAGCTGCTGCCCTTGCCTTGGCGCTGGCGGTGAGGTCGGGGGGTGGTCGCAGGAGGCACGAACCGCCCAGCTGCTCCCCAGCCCCGGTTTGCCCTTCAGCGCCGTGCAAGGCCCGGCTGGCCCTCGGGACCGAGGGGAACGGAGAACAGCGCCCTGAGAAGCGGGGGAGGGTTGGCAGGTAGGGCCGTGCCTGCTTCTCCTGCCCGGGCTGTGCCACGGGTCTGAGGCGCGGTGGCATTTCGCCTCTGAGCAGGACAGCAGTGGGTCAAACTTAAGCTAGAGGGGTCCGGGGATGTGTAGCAGGAACGGGTATGAGGTGCCAGGGGAGGTTTAGGTTGGACATTAGGGAGAATTTCTTCACAGACAGGGTGATTAGATGCTGGAATGGACTGCCCAAGGAGGTGGTGGAGCCACCGTTTTGGGAGGTGTTTAAGGAAAGACTGGACGTGCGATGGTCTGGTTGGACAGGGTGGTGTTGGGTCATAGGTTAGACTCGATGATCTCAGAGGACTTTTCTGATCTAATTGATTCTGTGATGTTTAATGAAGGATTTGGAGAAAACCCCGCAGAATTAGCGTGCCCGTGGCATTCTGGATCACAGTTACAGAGTGCACTGGCCTACTCGTTTCCTGGGAGCGGCTGCAGGCAGATTTGCAGGCTGATCTCTCCCAAGTTTCGTGGGCTGGTGTCTGAGCTGGAGGTTCCAGTGGTGATGCTCAGCCGCTGGTATCGTGAGCCTGACCCCAAACCTCGGCCAGACAAGCTGTCACCTGTGGCTGGCTTCCACGCCAAGGAAGTGTCAGCTTCTTCCAAATACACACGGCTGGACTGCTGCTCCCAGCTGCTGTAACTACCCTTCTGATTTATATCGGAAGCGGCTGTAATTCCACTCACAGAAGAGGCTGACCTTGGAAACTGCAGGATGGATATCTGTGATGGTACTGTTATGGGAATTCTTTATGTATTTGTTATATTAGTCTCCCTACAGTATTGATGTCTTGAAATAATGCACATGTTGGCACAAATACAGAAAGGAGTTAGAGTTCATGCTTTTAAATGTAGTGTTATTTTAATAAATATATAAAAATCCATTTAATTTCAAGTGTATTTCATCCTTTATTTGAACCAGTCATCATGTGTCTTTGATCAAGATTCTCGAGTATTAAGAAATTATTTACTTTCACTTTTAAGTGTTCTTTTAGCATAAGGAATTTTAGCAGACACTAATAATATTTTACAAATACCGTTTCTTTAAGTCATACTCTTTATCCATTCAGGATGGATGGCCTTTTCAGGAGCATATATACTCTCCTGCATACAAAGGATTTCTTTTTAAAGGAAAAAAGTTTTATAATGTTTCAGTGGAAAACCTGTGAAACAGCAATAAAGTGGTATCTAATCTAAGTATGGCCCTGGCAATGGTATGACAAATAGAAATAGTATAGACCCAAGACTTAACTGAAAAAATGAATGTTAAAGCAATGCAAAGACAGTGTTCATTTGACAAATGATGAAAAGCTTGCAGAAGTTCATAAAGCATGTTTTTATTACTTATGTGTTCCATTTTTATATGAATTTGTCAGCACAATTTTCCATAAAAAGACATTGCAAACTAAACATTTATCTTTGCTTGTAGTGTGCTAGAATTGAAGTTTTTGCTAGCTCTATATGAATAAGAATAATCTTCAAAGCTATTTTGTAAAGGAAATGTATTCAAGAGAAAGAATTGCTTATTTCTCTCCAAAATGATTCATTTTTTCTTTGTAAAGTATTAAGTTAACAAATGTACTTTGGATGGATATGTCTTAAATACATTTTTACTTACTGATTTAGGCTTCTGTCTTCAAGACAGTCTGTTTTGTTGGACTTTTGTGCCAATACAAAGCTCAATGAAAGAAGGAAGTGTGATCCACTTTAGGAAAGCTTTTTTTAGATTGAGGTTGTCCAGGTTTCAAATCAGTACATCTGCAAGAGGATATAAACAGTATTTATGGAGACTGAAAGATAGAGGGACACACAAGACAAGTCTGATGAACTCTATTACTTAAAAGCGAATGTTAAACCTGCACCTCACAACATGTTCTTCTTTTCAGTAGGTTTAAAAAGTGCTAATTACACTTGAGTAAATGAACAAGAAATTTAAGATGAAATTACAAAATAGTAGAGGAAAGCTGTAATGCCAAGAATGGACATGGAAAGTAACATCTTTATAGGGAAAGAATTTTTAGTCTTTTGTAGTTATAATAGAACGTGTAAAAGTCTGAATTTTTTTTCAAGTATTGGCTGCTGGAGCCATGATGTGCACAACAGTGTAACCTTTCCTTTTCAAAAAGGTATAAACTCCTAATCATTTTGTCTGCGGTGGAAAGATGGGAAGACTAGAGCCTTACAGCTTTAAAAGAAATGCAGAACAGTTTCCATTTTTTGTACTTCTAAGAGCATTATAGTGTATAAGCCAATCTCAATGTACTGGGAATTTTGAATTATGATTTCCCAGTGTTTGGAGGGTGATGTTACGAATGCTTCTTGTGCCCAGACATTGAGTAGACGGAGCAGAGCAGCTGAGTGATACAATCCCAGTGGTGTTGAGAGAGCACCCAAACATTTCATGAACTGACACTGTTACCTGTATAAGGCAATACAGTTAAAGTATGTTGAAGAAACTAGCTTCTACTTGGAGATGTCACAGCCTTCCTGAAATTGTTTGGCTGGTTTGCTGTCTGAAGTGATTGGAAATACGAATATGAACATTTGCATCCATCCAGATGAACAGTTTAGGAGACTAAACTATATTGAATAAAAGTAGTTAAGTAATAAATGATGACACAAATCTGCTTAGATCATATTTCTATCGCCAGGTATTTTTCTTGAGTGAGGCACAATGTTTATAGCATCCTCTTGCTGTGGGAAAATGGTGAAACATTGTTCATGTTGTCTGTCAGATTTAACAATAATTCTTTTTTGTTATAAAATCTGTTACTGTTGGAAAAACATGAATGTTAGGAAATGAAAAACTAATTCCACAAAGTGCAAAAAGCTCTTTTTCACCCAGTGAAGTTTTGGCTCAGTACTGAAGCGGGTGGTGCTAAAGGAGTGATAATAGCATTTTCTGCTTGGCTTAGCTTAAGTTTTGCTCTTCATGATAATGTTGGGAAAATGCCAGATGTATTTCTAACAGGCTTGGATTTTTATGCAGATGGTAAGCTGTGCTCTTTAGCTTTCAGGAGACTCTGTTAATGTATAATCACAAAAATTATTGTATGATTTGTGAAAGATTGTGTGCAGCCTCACCAAAGGCCTGAATCCCATGATAAGCTTTACTGTAGAAGCTCAGCTTAGTGCAAAATACATGTCATAATCTGTGTCTCTTCTGTAGCTAGATAGCATTGTCATGTCTGAGTCATTGGCTTAAATTTCGTTCAACACACTTCTTTTCCTGTGTATTTGTCACTTGAGACCAAAATGGGAGTTCGTGTTTAGAAAATGTGCCCTGTGTGTCAAAAGCCTGAGTTTTGACCTGCTTGAAGCCCCAGCTAGTACCTCATACTGACAAGTAGTGGAAAGTGGCTGAGAGAAAAGGGATTCCTCTGCCAGCTTTGACAAGGCTTTGTCATGAAGATTTGAAAAACCAGAGAGCCCCATGGAACATTTCTGTGACCTTGTGCTGAAACTAGGAAATGGATTTTAGAATAAAGTTAGTTAATATTGAAAAATAACCTGGTTGTAGATTAGAGAAACCACACAAGTGTTTCTTTATGTGAAATGGTGCAAATTTTAAAGGAAATTAAAGCCCACGTTATTTATACATAATTACCAGTGAAACTGTTGATGACAAATCTCTCAGAACTATATATACATTTCATTATTGCCCCATTGAATCACAATGTATTATAATGTATTGTGAGTCTGTATAGCTGTCCTATTGTGGAAGAGATTAGCTAATACCTCCACTTGACACTTGTAATCTGTAACTTGTTAAAAGTAAATTTCGTAATTTTTTAAACTCCTTAAAATTATTTTATTAACAAGGTCAGCAATATCAATAGAAATAGAGATTTCATGTCAGTGGAGTAATTACTTGTAACATTTTTTGTGTTTCAAGTAGTTAACTTCATTTAGTAGAAAAATTCATGTGATTAAGGAAGACAGGATATAGGAAAAGCTAAAATGTCTTCCAGTGTGAATCAGTTTAACTGTAAATGAAGTTATTAAAAGGAGCCATTAGCAACGTAATGTCTCTGCTGGGATGTGTATCCTCTCTAACATCAGCCGAGCATCCTAGAACTCAAAACAGCTGTAGCTATTCAATTTCTAAAGTATTTTCTCATTTAGGTTTTGCCATGGAACAAGTCAGGGTTTAATTCGTCTGGTGTAGCTGTAATATCTTGAACATTTTCATGAGCTCTGGCTTACATACTGATGTCAAATGAAGCCAGTGGCTAAGCAGCTTGTCTGGTAAGGACAACAGCTTTTCCTATCTCATTAAATCTATGCATGTTTGATCTTATTAGAAAAATGTGCTGAGAGCTCTGCATTGAGGTTGATCCCTGAGGCTTGAGAATTTCATTATGTGCTCTATTGATTGTTTTATCTTTTTTCTTTTTTTTTTTTTAAGAATATAAGAATTCTATTTTAATTGAAAGTGGGGAGTCTAGGAGAAGGAACTCCAAATAAGGATTAAAAATTGGCCTTGTAAAAGAGGATACTCGGTGCATCTTCACATGAATGTGATACACTCTGCCACCTCTCCTCTTCAAACTCCCCTAATTTGGGAAGAAAGCTGTGGGAGAATGATTTCACTGAGAGAAACACAGGGTCGAGACAGTATGGCTCCAGATTAGTTGAAAGTGCTGTAGTTCAAGCAGTCACTTATGTAAAAGATGCAGAACAAAGCTACTTCTCCATAGTGCTGTGTACTTCACTGCTTCTGGATCTGTGAGTGAGAGGTGACTCTTGGTCAGTGAGGTGTCAGTGGTCATGGACAGCTGGAAATTACACCGCTGTATTGCCTCAATTCTCATTGTATTAACTTAGCTTTATTCATGTGGCTATTCTTTGAAGATGAACTTTACCTAGTTCTGTATTTTTTCAGTGTGGGAGGCAGTCCTGTAGAGAGGCAGGAAGAGCTCTGCTTTTTGCCAAGATGAAATAAAACCTCCAGTAAGTGGTTTCTTGGTGACATTGATGGTATCTGCTCTCCCACTGTAGATAGGATGGAGAAATGTTTTTGGAGTTGGAGGCTGGCTGTGAGAATTCTCTGATTCCTGATTAGGCTCTTGAGTTTAAAATAGCATTTGATAATTTTCATAGTTTATATGGGATTTAGGTTGCCCAAAGTAAGTTGGTGTTTCCAGGATTATGCTATGCACCATCTCTGCTATAGCATTAACATTTTTTAACACAACAGTTGCAGAGAATTTATTCCAGTGTATCATGGTTTCACCCCAGCCAGCAGGAAAGCCTCATGGAGCCTCTCATTGGAGCCGTGGCCCCACCAGCAGGTCTGGGGAGAGAACTGGAAGGATAAAAACCAGAAAACTCATGGGTTGAGATAAGCACAGTTTAATAGGAAAAGTGAAAGCCACACACATAAGCAAAGCAAACCCAGGAATTCATTCACTGTGTCCCACAGGCTGGCAGGTGTTCAGCCATCTCCAGGACAGCAGGGCCCCACCATGTGTAATGGTGACTTGGGAAGACAAACTCAATCACTCCAAATGTCCCCGCCTTGTCCTTCTTCCCCCACTTTATATACTGAGCATGATGTCAGATGGTCTGGAATATCCCTTAGGTCAGTTGGGGTCACCTGTTCTGACTGCGTCTCCTCCCGATCTCCCATGCACCCCCAACTTCCTCACCATCGTGGCAGTAGGAAAGGCAGAAAAGGCCTTGGCTCTGTGTAGGCCCTGCTCAGCAATAACAAAAACATTTCTATATTATCAACTCTGTGCATAAGTCCAGAACACAGCCCCA
The DNA here is from genome assembly GCF_017639235.1 of Corvus kubaryi. Classification (NCBI taxonomy): domain Eukaryota; kingdom Metazoa; phylum Chordata; class Aves; order Passeriformes; family Corvidae; genus Corvus; species Corvus kubaryi. The sequence continues at coordinate 149,179 of NW_024581892.1, read as the reverse complement.
TACCAGCCGCTGTGAAGGAAATTAACTCTACCCCAGCTGAAAGCAGCACACACTATTAGGAGTACTTGACTTCTGATCCTTGTCTGGGCTGTAGTCTGGATTTTTTTCCAGTTACATAGAATTTCTTGTAGAAAAGCTCACCTACATTGAAGGTTGGGATGAGGGAGAAGAAGACTGGTGTTCAGCCTTCCAAGACATTCATACACACTTGCTTGGATGCATTCTGAGTTTGTCTTGGTTTTTCAGCGTTAAGACAAAATGGGCTATTGCTTTGCACAAGATAAGGTGTAAAGCAAAGACAAAGCATTTACCCCAAATACTTTTGGAGAGGGCAGTGTTTTTCTCGGGGACTGAATTTGCACTTAACAGCAAGTGTCTCAGGCTGTGGTTTTTTTTGTTTGTTGGTTTTCTCTTAGTCATTTTACTGTTTAAAAATGTTCTTACTCAACTTGGCATTATTACAGGATGGCTATATTTTAAACCTGAGGTAGCCTGATCTTTTTTTTTTTTTTTTGGAAGCGAACTGGCTTACAAGTTTTTTATTGATTGTCATCATTTATTCTTGTACACACAAGTGACTCATTATACTATGCAGTCAGAGTGAGAGCTCATAATGATTTGGCAAGAAAGTGCCTCATCAGCACAGCATTACAGAGTCTCATTGTAAATATGAGCCTTGTAACCTTCAGTGTACAGTTGGAACTCAAACAGATGTTGTCATGCATATTTGGAAAGTCATGGCAGTCTGTTGAAGTCCCTGGTGACTGGAAAAAAGGAAACATCACTTCCATATTAAAAAAGGGGAGAAAGAAAGATCCAGAGAACTACAGACTGGTGAGCCTCACCTCTGTGCTTAGGAAGAGCCTCCTAGAAGATGTGCTAACACACATAAAAGACAGGAAGGTAATTCAAGGTAGCCAGCATGCCTTTACTAATGGCAAGTCATGCCTGACCAACTTGGTGGCCTTCTAGGATGGAGTGACAACAAGGGTTGACAAGGGAAGACTGACCAATGTCAACTGGACTTGTGTGAGGCCTTTGTTATGGTCCCACATGACATCCTTATCTCTGGATTGGAGAGATACGAACTTGATGGATGGACTCATTCTTATTTAGTGGATAAGGATGGATGGATGGAGCCAGGGAGTTGTGGTCAGTGTCTCTATGTCCAGGTGGAGGCCAGTGATGAGTGGTGTTCCTCAGGACTCTCATGGGACTGGTGCCCTTCATCAGTGACATGGGCAGTGGGACTGGTGCACCCTCAGCAAGTTTGCAGATAACACAACAGCAGGACAGGATGCCATCCAGGGGGCCTTGGACGAACTTGAGAAGTGGGCCCCTTGTACTATATCAAATTGTACAACTTCTCCATCTCCTACACTTTGCAGGTAATTTTTAGGGTTATTCCTTTTAATGGCAGTTCTATGGATGAATAAATCTTCCCCTGTATCATCTTGTGTTATAAATCCATAGTTGTTTTTCCACAAGCACCTCATGAGATTCAACAAGTCCAGGTGCAAGGTGCTGCACCTGAGTCAGGGCAGTCCCAGACATGAGCACAGACTGGGAGAAGAAGTCATTGAGAGCAGCCCCGTAGAGAAAGACTTGGGGGTTCTTATGGATGAGAAGCTGGGCATGAGCCAACAGCGTGCACTCATGGCCCAGAAGGCCCATGGCACCCTGGGCTGCATCAAAAGCAGGGTAGCCAGCAGGTCGAGGGAGGGAGGGTTCTACTTTGCCCTCATGAGACCCCACCAGGAGTGCTGCATCCAGCTCTGGGATCCTCAGCCCCAGAAAAACATGGACTTGTTAGAGCAAGTCCAAAGCAGGACCACAAAGATGGTCAGAGGGCTGGAGCACCTCTCCTATGAAGATGGGCTGAGAGAGCTGGAGTTGGTCAGCCTGGAGAAGAGGAGGCTTTGGGGAGGCCTTACTGTGACCTCATGTTGTGACTTTTTATATGGGCAGATAGTGACAGACCAAATGTCAATGGTTTTAGATTGAAAGAGGGCAAATTTAGATTAGATGTTAGGAAGAAATTCTTTACGCAGAGGGTGGTGAGTCACTAGAACAGATTGCCCAGAGAAATTGTGGCTGCCCGATCCTTGGGAGTGTCCAAGGCCAGGTTGGGTGTGGTCTGAGCAACCTTGTCTAGTAAATGGCATCCCCTGCCCATTGCAGGGGGGTTGGAGCTAGGTCCTTTCCAGCCCAAACCATTCTGTGATTCTGTCATTGCTAAACTGAAATGCCTTGTGCCGTTGTGGGAGGGATGAGGATGTTTGTTTTATACTGCACAAAACTGTGACGCTACCATTTGTTCGTTCTTTTTCTTACAGCTCTACCTTAACAAAGATGCATGATTAATTTCATAACTTAAGAAAAAACCCTAGTCTTTCTGGGATTTCTTGTCTCTTGGAATTAGGAACACAGCAGAACAGTGCTGACTGAGTTCGATTCAGTTAGTTTTATAAGTACTTGCTCAGCAGCATTTGTCAAATTGCATTAAATCAGGTAGAAAAGCAGTCAAATTCCAAATTAAAGAAAGAAAGAGCAATATACAAACAATAGCTGAATAAGGGATAAACCCCTTTCCTTCTGTCTGTATCCCAACATCGATGGACTCTACAGGGTTTATTTGCCAAAATTAGGCAAATACATACCATAAAAATGTGAAGTCTCCTAAAGGTCACAGGGTAATTGTTTAATCTTTTTTCTTCACAGAGGCTGGAGTTACTCATGCACATTTCAAAAGATTCCATGGGTTTGCTATGCCACAGCTCCCTCAAGTGGTAGAATAATTTTCCATTTGGAATTGCAGCTTCATTTCTGTGACACACTTGTATTCTCTTCAAAAGGTTTTGGGGCTTCTCCCAACTTACGTTCTGTCTGATTTATAACAGAAACAACAGAGTTCAAAGAACAGGAGTCTGAGCAGGGAAGAACTCAGGCTTACTATACTTGGGTTCCCAGTGAACTTCGGCTAGAAAAAACGGCAGTATTACAACTGCGTCGGTAATTTCAGGTTTCTTCTTATAAGAATGCAAAAAACATGTTTTCTACAGTTGTCTAACACAATCATGTTGTGCCTTGATTAGAAAAGATGCTTGATATTCAGACTTGATATGAAATGCAGTGCACTTTTCCCAGTATTAATTAATGAGCTTTGCTTCATTCTTTGAAAGAAACCATGGTAGTAAAACAAACTGTTGGATTACTTTATATGTTCTTTTTAAGTTGAGGAATCTCTGTTTAATTTCTGTTTGCATAAAACAATGGTGTCAACCTTGGTGATAAATCTGGTCATTACATGATTTATAGGGCAACAAATGTACAAACAACTTTTCATTGTTTTCATCACACTTCCTTTTAATTTGGAAATCAAGATGAAATTTATGCTTGAGTAGTTAGTGTAGTATTTCAGAAGTATGTATTGCTTTTCACCTTGAAGGATTTTAAAACTTTTTGCCAACTAGGTACGCACAACAAAGCCAGGACCATTCCTAGAATATTTCGCTGCAGAAACCTCTCTGATGTCACTGATAATAATAATATAATATAATATAATATAATATAATATAAATAATAATACCTTTATTCAGTGATTTTTTTCTGCTGTTTCTTATGCTTCTCCCAACTACCAGTAAATATCCCTCTCCATTAAAATATTTAATTACTTTTTCTGTTACTTTTACTTAACTTTGCATATTACATTTGAAGGGAGTCAGTCGTACCTCTTTGCTAGAAGTTGTACATTTTGAGACAAGCATTTCCTTAGAAGTGATTGTTTTGACTTAAGTGTGAGGAGTCTATTAGGTGGTTTAATTTCCAAAATTATTTTAAAATAGTTGCCTATAATTTGATGTCCATATTTGTGTTTTCAGTTTGTTTATTTAGCAGCTGCTGAAACATTTACAAACTTGAATTTAATGTTGCATGAACTTGAAAAGTCAGCACATGACTAAGAAAATTTAAAATTTCTGATAATTAAATTTATTGCCATAGTGTAAGAGTCCTAAGGTAGAACCTTGCCATGCTGGGGGGCTGTGTAGGATCAAGTAGATAATGATGAGCAAGGACCACTACCATGAAGCAGGTGATACCCACAGACTCAGCATATGGATCTTGCATGTGGATTTCTTACATACAGATCCTCACCCTAAAATATTAGAGAGGAAACTTCCTATGAAGCATAGTCCTCAATGAAATATCAAAATACCTCACCTTTGCCACAGGGTAGAAATATATGCACTGACAAATTATCAGCAGAGTAGTTTGTGTCTGATAATTTCTTTGTGTGTCCATTGTCCTATATGCTAAATACTGAGAGCTCATGAAGTCATCTTGCCTTAGGTAACTTTTACAGTGTGTGAGCATAATACAACGCATACGTAGACACAAGATCTGGAAGAAGCACAACTGATTATAAGGCATAGCAGTCATACTGCGTTAACATATAACTGTCACCAACTCTGCCCTGGATTGCATGAAAAACAGTAAATCAGCAGATAATAATTTTCTAATGTCAACTTCTTGGTATTCTGGTGACAGGGAACTGTTCTTGCTTTGTGAGGGCTCTCCTACGTTACAAAACACTTCTTTTTGTTCACAGCCTCCGTGTGTTCCTGTAGCAGAACAGAGGAGTGGATGCACTTACATGGGCTTTTTAGTATGATGATGCATAGGGTTCAACTTAAGTATGTGAAAACTGCATCCTGGTTCTCTGATTCTGAAACTTCTTGAGTAATAACATCAAGTTTCTGTAATTGCCATTATTGAGGTTTTGTAGGACTTCAAAACATAAGACAGGAGTGTTTAAATACAGCTTAAGGGAATGCTGAGAACGTTCACTGTGCAGGGTGGGTTGGTTCTGTTTGTATAGAAAAATGTCTTACCCTCTCTGCCTTTTGATTTTGTGGAACTCTGAGGTCCTACCTAAAGTTGGAACTTGTTTCTGTCCTGCAAAAGACAAGTTAGCTGGTGGTGGTCATAGAAACAACAGAGTGTGCAAATTATACAGCTGTATCTCTTGTCCCTCCTCTGCCCCTGTTCTCAGGAGTTTTCATCATGGAAACAGTGATGCTGCAAGAAACCTGCTTGTGATTCCTTTCCCATATGGACATGTGTAGCTAGCCTTGTCTCTGTCAGGCAGATGAGTTTTTCTGGAGTAGAATCAGGATGTATGCAATTTCAGACAAAACACTGATTTTGTGCGTAAACTAAGACTAACTGCAGAAAAGAGGAACACAATACTTACAAGACACCATTCATTTCTGCATTCTACATTTAATTCTCTTTTTCAGCAGAAAAATAATAGTAGGAGTAGAAACATTTTTTTGTATGCAAATTGGCAATAACAATGCACTGAGCATTTTTTGATCAAAGGACTTGATGAAAAGGAATCAAAAGGAAATACTATTGAAACCATGAGATTCTGCATTCTGAAGACCCCCTTTGATTTTCCTTTATGTGTCAGAGTATATGGGAGCATGCTTTACTGATGCTACAGCTGCAAGAAAATACAGAGGGATCTGTCTTTAACCTTCAAGAATTTTCAAAATTTGTAGATGTCAGTGTTTTGAAACTGTTTTGCTGGTGTCACTGGTTTTGAGCTGCCCCGTCTTGATAATCCATCTGTAATATGATGCCAGAGCTAGTGAGGGAAAGGGCAGCAATAGGACCTCAGGTAAAAGTCACTACTCTGACTTGCATCTCTGGTAGCTCTAAGGAGAAACTTTTGAAAGAGATGCAGCATGATGTCTTGTACAGCAAGTGAAAAGTTGAGGGTCATGTATGAAACAGGATGGTGTTTCAGGCTTCTGTACACCATTTCAAGAAAATGGTGGCACACTCAGTGATATATACAAATAAAATAGAGTAAAATAGCATAAAATGAAAAGAAGACCTTGTGTGAATATACAGAAGATGAATTAATGTCATAACTGCAGGAAAGGTGATGATCTTTCTTTTGTTTTCAGGTTTAAAAATGTCTGACCTGGAAAATATTGTACGCAGAACCCACAGTATTGAAAAACTACTGTCTGAGAACAATTTGCAAGATATTGAGGATCATCTTAAAGAACTTGAAGATGTTGACATGACTGTAGAATATCTTCAGGGGACAGATGTTACCAAGGCTGTATACAGAGTACTCAAGAGCTGCCCTTCAGAAGGGTTGAAAAAGAAAGCAAAGCAGTTATTATCAAGATGGAAAACACTTTACAAGAATAACTCTGCTCAGTCAATGCAACTTAAAAAGTCTGTTTCTGTGTATGTGAAAGAGGAAATGGAGCATCTTGGTGTAGTTCCTAGAGAGCAGTTGCTGTCTGAAGGACCATGTCAGCAGGAGGCATTAGATGGTACTAGTTCCAACATTTTGGTCCCATCACAAACTGTTAAAAATGCGGTATGTAACAATGCAGAAGGCAGTATGAATCAGCATTCTTCTTTTGAGGAACAACACACTGTTCATGAAGATTCTAAATCTGTTGTTAGCGAAGCAAGTCTGCAGCAGCATCCAGTGAGAGCTCTGAGGTGTAAATGTGTGGATCTTCTTTATAAAGCTTTGATTGGTTCTGCCAAAGATGAAGAAGAAACTGTTAAATGGCTAGAGTTAGCTAAAGATATTGAAGAACATATTTTTGCTCTTCATGCTAAAAATGATAAAAAATACAAAAATTGCATTAGAAGTAAAATCTCTAACCTTAAGAACCCTAAAAGTTGCCACTTAAAACATAACCTTTTTTCAGGGACTTTGAGCCCAAAGGCTTTTGCTGAGATGACAGTGATGGAAATGGCCAGCGATGAACTGAAACAGCTCAGGGCTCTGTACACAAAATCATCTGTTCAGGAACATCAGCTTCCGCTGGTTATTAATGGCACACAGACAAATAAAATAAAATGCAGACGCTGTGAAAAATTTGATTGCACTGTAACTATGATTGCCAGAGGAACTCTCTTTCTTCCAGCTTGGGTGAGAAACACAAACCCAGATGAACAAATGTTGACTTACGTTATTTGTAATGAATGTGGAGAACAGTGGTATCACAGCAGATGGATTTGTTTGTAATGCTATCTCTCTTTAATAAGGGATTTGGTAACGTGTATGAGAACGTACCTCTGTTGAAACTCTGTAATTTTAAATTCTGCACTGATATTATGTGAGTGCTGCCACTAAAAACCTCAAAATCAATTTTTAAAAAAACTGCTATTGTATTTTTAAAGATGACTTGAATGAATCTTACGTGTTTTTGAGTAATCTAAATAGGTAAAGAAATAAAATGGTAAAGAGGAAAAAATGGTTACACTGTATCTGAGTGGAATATTTGCTAGTTAATCCATTAAAAATATTCTAAGTGCTGCAGTTTTTTCCTGAAGGGACTAGATACTTGGAAATTTTTTTTTATCTTCAGGAGGAGTTCTTTCACAGAACATAAGTTTAATTTACAGTAAACAAACTGTTTCCAGAACTGTAGTTCACATACTTGTGTGCATTGCAGAATGTTCAGCATGGATTCACTCCTTAATTAAATCACTATTTGCAAGCAAGTGTTAGATTATTAAGTTGGTTTGAGAGGTGATTTCTAACAGGGAAAAAGAAACAAAAAGAGCATTAAAGGGGGAGAAAGCAGCTAGCAAATTAAAGCAAGAATTACATTATGCTTTAGTTTTATTTTAGCTCCTGGAAGGAAAACAGGAGCTGTGACAGTCTATCAGTATGCGGGCCAGATTTATAATATAAGATGGTATGGCCTGCTACTGCAAAGAAATTAATGGAGGATCAGATAATGGATTGTTTCAGAAAATGATGTAAATATATTATTTATGTTTATTTAATAAAATTAATAGGAGTTAATAACTTTCTGAGTGAATACCATCTCTGGAACTGGGACGTCTGTCCTGAACTGAGAAAATTAATGTTTTTGTATAGTGCTGGTTACCCACAAACAATGAATAGAAGGAAATCCAATAGCAGAATTTTTTATACATATTTTTGTTCCAGAGTCAACAGGATTCTCGCTGATTTTTTACAAGAAGTATTTATTTTTTAAAAAAAAATTTTAATTCTTCTCACTGTGAGAGAAGTATCTTTTACGTATCTTTTACGAATGTGCAACAGGCATTTTGCACTTCAACGTTAAAATGTATCAGCAGAGCAGAGAAACCTGCGGAGTATTTGCTGGAGGAATTGAGGACAGTTGTGCACCCATCTGACTATGACACAGCTGAGGCTGGTCAGCTCCTCTGGGCTGAGCTGCATGACCTCTTAGAGAAAGGAGTTGGGGGCATGAAATGAGAAAATAGCTGAACTAAAAGCCAGCTAGGAATGAAAGACAGGCCTTTATCTGTATATGGGGAAAATTACATGTAACCTGATGTTGCAAAGAGACACTTAACCTGTTCTACTGAAAAAAAGAAGAAAAATCTTTCCATTCTGTGAAGTGTTAACAGTTAACTTTCAGCGGCATTACTTAGATTTTTATCATGTAAAAAAGTGTGTTTTAGGGGAATTGCACTGATGTAAAATACACATTAAAGCTTTAGGCCAGACCCCCAATGTTCAACTGTGTAACCAAGGAGTTGCTATCTGGCCTTCCTTCCCAGCCCTTACTTGTGTGCTGAAATTGATGCTTACAAGTAGTCCTGCTTAAGTGGGAGGACTTTTGTGTACAGTATTATTGTTAGCTTTCAATGAAACTACAGGAAAGCAAACACTCCTGTGTTAGTGGATCACAGTAAGCACAGGATTGTGTGCAGTCATTTTGAAGGTCATGGTCCTGTTGAGGAGAGCTTTATGCCAGCACTGTGCTGTGTCAGAACACCATGTAGCAGAAGACATTATTTTAGCTGTGAACAACTTATAAATAATTTCTGCCTGCAGTTCGTTTTGAAGCCATTCCAGTAATGTAGAGCTCATCCAAGTTTTATCTTGGCAAAGGGAAATGTAAAAAGGCATGGAGGGTGTTTTTGACAGAATATATTTCAAGGGTAAAATTTGTATCTGTAACACTGACTACATTTGTGACATAATATATAACATCATTTTCTTTTGAATTGCCCATCACTAATATGTAACTGTGCAGGCTTAAAATATTTGACTGGCTAAGTTTATATGCTTTGTCTCAGCTAACTTGCAACTACATAGTGTGTACAGCAGCAGGAGGGTGTAGATCACTGAAATACAGGAAGTATAGAGTCCAGAAACAAAAGAAACACTTTGAAAAGTGAGATTCTTTTATATTGTTGAAGTCTCTTTTTTTTTTTCAGTTCATTCCAGGTGAGAAAAATATCTCTTTTTTAAGCAGAGACAATTCATTTGGGTATGATGTTTAGCATGTCCAGGCAGCTACTCCTACAAGGACCGTGACATTAGAGGTGATCCCCACAAACACAGGAGAAATGTAAGCTGAACAAGGCTAAAGTCTGTATGTGTCTCCACAGGGTTTTCCAGAGATTCTATAAATTCAACTGCTTCTTGAATCCTGTGATTTAACAGCAGCAATAAGGCCTTAAACATAAATAGCGCTCAAAGATCAAGCAGCGTGTAGCTGCAGAACTTGTGATACATATCTTAAGAAGATGAGAGCTAAATTAACAATGAATTTTACACAATTTTCAATGTAAAAACAAAGATACTATTCTATATCTGAAGTGCTCTATTAATTGTACTCAATGTTGCTCGCTTAACACCAGTAACAAAACTTCTGGTTCCTAGAGATCCACTGCCAGATCCACTTCTGTTCTGTTGAGTGCCTTTTCTATCTCTGTCATACCCCTCTTACTGTGCACTTTTTAGGGAGGTACTCAGCTGCCATTTGTTGTTTATAACTCTTTCTTCTTTTCAAAACCAAAAGTAAATTTGTGCTGTTTATTTTCATTTAAAGTGTATTCGTTTCTGTCTGTTGTGCTATGTATGTTTGCTACTAAAGCAAAGAACTGCAACTCTTTAAACAAAAAACAGCTTTTTTGTGCCAAGAAAGAAAGTTAGCTGGTAACAGGCTGTGATTAAGGAGCAAATATGTCGAATTACAGTCCTTCAGGGAATCTTCAGGATGTAATGGCCCAATTCACTGACTGCCTGGAAGATAAGAAAAGAAACAAGAGTACTTTGATAATTTCTTGGATTTGCTTGGGAGTTGGCTTGTTGCATTCTGGTATTAACAGAGCCATGAAGGCAGATGACTTCATATCCCCTCATTTTGTGCTGCTGTAATTCAGCCAAGAGGTGACAAAGTCATGTTTTACTGAGGCCATGTCCTCACTTGCCAGGATGGAACATAGTCTCCTTGCCAACTACAGATGGTAAAAAGTATTATTCACAAACTCTTATTATAAGAGAGCTTTGCTGATACAGACCTTCCCCTACACAAACACAAAAAAGTTGTCCATTATTTGCCATTGGATGTTTTTTGTGCTGTTCACTCTGATGTGACATAACACCACTTCATGAATACACCTCTGTGAACAAAATCCTTAAGGTGCAAAGTCAGCTTTCAGATGAAGGCGTGTGTGATGGAGCAGCAAGGGTGGGTTACTGTGCAGGGGGAGGCGAGCCAGGAGTGGATGGTGAGTGTCAAGGCATATAGGGACAGTGGCTTCAGTTAAAAGGGTCACTGTCCAGCAGCACCCAAACAAGAGCAAGGCAGGTCCGGTGACAATAATCTGCCAAAACTCCAGTGAGAAGCAGGCAAGTCTGGGGAGGTGCTGTCGGATGGAGATTTGGTGCACAAGGTGGGGTGCAGGAACGGGATCACCAGGCTTGTACAGTGTCTGAGCTGAAATGGGGCTATTGCTGGCAGTGGGAATCTGAAGCAGCTGCCCCCAGCAGCACTGCCCCAGCCCTGCTGCCTTCCACTGGGATGGTCAGGCAGCAGCCTCGGGTGGGGGCAGCCCCACAGCAGCCACCACTGGGACCCTCCCTGCCTGTCTGCAGAATTTAAACGGGAGTGATTTTGGTGCACATGTTTCAAACTGCATCCTAGCTGGGCATGTTCCTCTGTCTGACCTCAGAACTGGCAGGTGTACTTCATGTGACCAGCCCTCAGTGGCATTATTTGTTCTAAATTTGTATTGTTCTATAGCACTGTTGGGTTTGTTACATACACGGTATGTAACAGTGGACACAGAGAAAAGGGCCTTCAGTTCCTGATCCTCAAGCACTCATGCATGTGTATTAACCATGAGAGTCACCCTATGATGCTCCATTATGCCTATGAAATCATAAGCATAGTAGCCATGGTTACACCATAGTTCTTTTCTATTTTCTTATATGTTCCCATGTTAAAGAAATAAAAATACATCTCATCTGAGAAATTCAAGAATTTTGTTTCTAAATAGAACTTGAATAAATTTCGAGGTACCTGGACAAGCTGAAGAAGTGGGTCCAAGTGGATCCTCATGAGGATCAATGAGGCCAAGTGCAAGATGCTGCACCTGGGTCAGTGCAACCCCTGGTATCAATACAGGCTGGGAGTTGAATGGATTGAGAACAGCTCTGAGGAGAAGGACTTGGGGGTGCTGGTGGATCAGAGGCTGGATATGAGCCGGCAATGTGAACTTGCAGCCCAGAAAGAATCAAAAGCAGCATGGGCAGCAGGTTGAGGGAGGTGATTCTGTTCCTCTACTTGGCTGTCGTGAGACGCCACCTGCAGTGCTGCATCCAGCTCTGGGGTGTCCAGCACAGGAAGGACATTGACCTGTTGGAGCAGGTCCACAGGAGGCCACCAAGATGATCAGAGGGCTGGAGCATCTCTCCTATGGGGAAAGAATGAGACAGCTAGGGTGGTTCAGCCTGGAGAAGACTGTGAAAACCTCATTGAAGCCTTCCAGGACCTAAAAAGGAGCTTATATGAAAGATGGGGACAGACTTTTTAACAGGGCCTGTTCCAGTAGGATGAGAAAGGAGCATAGATCCAGACTGGACAGACTGACTACATTCAAGCTAGGAATACGTTTTTTCACAAGAGTGATGAAACATTGTAACAGGTTGCCCAGATTGATGGTGGCAGGGCTCTGAGCAATCTATCTAGTTGAAGATGTCCCTGCTCATTGCAGGGTGATTGGACTAGATAATGTTTAAAGGTCCCTTCCAAGCCAAACTATCCTGTAATTCTAAATTTCCTCACATGTATCCAATGTGTTTCAAAACAAAATCCAGTGTTGTTTCAAAACAAAAACATGATAGCTTCTCCCCAAAAGGTATTAAGTTCAAAGTAGAGTAATTATTTCCTCCACTTCTTAAATGCAGCTTTTTCTTCTTTATAAGTCATAAAATAATGCCATAACTGATCAGAACTTATATACCTTAGCATTACCATAATTTAAAATCCACTTTCCTACCTCTCCAGCACTTACTTGTGTTTTATTCTAGAACTGGATGAAAGCAGATTCCAGGAAAAAAGTGCTTAAGAATTTTCCAAGTCCAGATTTGTTAGATAAAAATGGGTCTGGTATCATCAAATTTGCCTCTAGCATGGCCTGCCTCTTAACAATCCTGTTCCTGTCAGTAGGAGACATCTGCTTTTGTTGATACTGAGATCTTGTTTTCCATTCCTTGGGCCATGTTGATGTCTGATCCAAACAAGACAACTCTACAAGTGGCAATTCCAGTCTGATTGCATCTGCCTTATGATCAGAAGCATGTGATGGCTGCTTGAGCAAATGGGTGTACTTATGTCTGTCATCACCTATCCCTCTTGATGATGTGGGAACCTCTTTAATTTGTTTTCTTCATTTCAATTATACTTTGCCCTTGTGGGGAGGTTGTAAGAGCACAGAAAATACTCTTATCACCATTTCCTTTAGCTTTTTTCCCTGTGGTCTTATTTAAACAGTCAAGTTGGTGTTATTCTGAGTTACTACAGAAAAAAAAAGTGCCTGGCTACTTTTTTAAAATAACGTGCTTTGTATTTTGATGAATTTCTGCATTGACACAAGCACAGTTTTAAATGTTTCTACTTAAAAAGTGAAGCTGCCTTACAACTGTGAGTTTGCATACCTGGGCCCTTAGAGGGGAGCACAATGAGACTACTGCCTTTGATAAATAACTGACCGGCAAATACTTGATAAAGGCATTTTCAGGCTTAATAATGCAGGGCATTCTAGAGCAAGTAAAAGTGTTATCTTTTCCAGTGAACGCTCTTAAGACAGCGCACGATAGTGATCGATGAAAGGTATGGCTCTCACTGGGGCTTTCTGTGCCCTATCCTGGCTAGGGGCACAGCCGTTCCCGTTGCCCGCTGTTCCCCCGTTCCCGTGGTTCCCGTTGTTCCCATTCCCGCTGTTCCCCAAGTTCCCGTGGTTCCCGTTGCTCGCTGTTCCCCCCGTTCCCGTGGTTCCCGTTGCCCGCTGTTGCCCGCTGTTGCCCCTGTTGCCCGCTGTTGCCCGCTGTTGCCCGTGTTGCCCGCTGTCGCCCCTGTTCCCGCTGTTCCCCCCTGTTCCCGCTGTTGCCCGCTGTTGCCCGCTGTTGCCCCTGTTCCCCCTGTTCCCCGCTGTTGCCCCTGTTGCCCGCTGTTGCCCCTGTTGCCCGCTGTTCCCCCTGTTGCCCGCTGTTCCCCCTGTTGCCCGCTGTTCCCCCTGTTCCCCCTGTTCCCGCACCTTCCCGCCGCTCGGGGCTGAGCAAACTCCCATCCCGGGGGCGCGGCCTCTGGGCGGTGGGCGGTGCCGGGGTCACGTGGTGCGCCGGCCCCGCCCCCTGCCTGTCCGCCATGTTTGTTCCTTCCGCAGCGCCTGGCGGCGGTGGCGCAGCCCGGGGCCCGGACCGGTCATACCCCCTTCCCGCGGGCAGGGATCGGCCTCTTCAGCGCGCCCGGGAGCGGCGGCAGTCCCCTTCCCGCGGTCTGGAGCCGAGTCAGGTTGCGTTATTTTCCTTTCCCTTGTGTCCGTGTTCTCCGCTCGGTCCCCCGCCGCTGTCCGAGATCCCAGGCGGGCTCCCCGGTGTTCCCTGGCGCAACCTCCAGGGAGCGGGAGGACAGCCCCGGCCGGGCCCGCGGTGCGAGAGCGCCCCGGGTGCTCGCCAGAGCCGGTGCGGGTGGCGGGGAATGTGGCGTGATCCGGGATCCCGTGACTCCGGGGCAGGCGGTGGCTCCTTTGGGAAGCGGCTCTAGCCGGTGCATGGCCGGTCGCCGACCCCGCAGCGCTTCCTCGCCACTGAGAGAGATCGCTGGTCTGTCAGGGTGAAACTCGGCTTAGTACTTGTGTCCTCAACACGTTTCACATCGGGAAAAGAAGAAATATTAAAACTCCTTTTATCTCCTTTTTCTCGTTACTGTGTGCTTGGAGCGGGCTGCCCAGGGAGGTGGTGGAGTCACCGTCCCTTGGAGGTGTCTGAGGAAGGGCTGGACGTGGCACTCAGTGCCGTGGGCTGGTCGGCAGGGTGGTGTTTGGCCATAGGTTGGTCTCGGTGATCTCAGAGGTCTTTTCCAACCTGCTGGGTTCTGTGCTGGAGAAGGGCCGCCTGCTCAGGGCGCCCTGAGGTTTCACTTCTTCTTTTTTGCAGCAGTGACTCGGCTCAGCCCCTCCGCAGGGCCGGGGGAGTTCGCAGTGGCGGCAGGTGGCTCTGCGGGCTCAGGTGTGGTGATCGCTGGGTAGGGAAGGATGGGGATGGGCCAGGACTGGGAATCGCTTATGTCTGGGTGGTTAATGGGCTGCTCTCGGTGTAAGTAATTCCGTGTTACATATAACTTGTATAAAGCAATTGAGTGGATAACAGAAGAGGGCAAGAAAACTAGTTTTAAAAGCCTCCATTAGTGGCCTTTATAGTAAGGTTACATATAACTAGATACATAGAGAGCATTTAAGTTTTATTAGCTTGGGTGGAACAGTCAAGTAGGGACCTTCTTGGCTAAGTTTTGTTCAGGAATTAAAATGCTTGTTTGCAGATAGCTGTCATGCAGCCTTCCATCTTACGTGTTGTTTTCCTTCTTGTCCACAATAATTTACAGCTATACTAAATAAGCATGTGGGTTTTATTTGTCTTTACTTTTAAAGTGTTGTGCAACACTGAAGTTGTCAGTGCTCGCTTTTTTTAGAGCAGAGGTGGCTGTGTGTGACTAGGTTTTTTTGGTTTTTTAAAAGTGTTTTTCCATGACTTTTTAGTAGCTTAGAAGGTGACAAGCTGTAATGGCAGACTGGAGGGAGAGCAGACATACCCAAAATAAATCCGAAACGTTTTTTTCTTAGTACTTTTATTTTCAGAGAAATCTAACCTAAGGATGGTACAGCTATATCTGTGTTTCATACCAACATCAAATTTATAATTAACTGTTACTTTTCTCTGTCTTCATTCAGGTTGTATGCCTTTACTGTCTCAATACATAAAGTTAAAAAGCGACAGTGTGTATTTAAAAAAAAGAAAAAAGATCTAGCAGTGCTTAGCTTTTGAGTGCTCAAACACCATCAGTTTCCTTAAATTGAAAATATGTGGAAAAAAAGAATTGCAGAGGGTCAAATAAGATATTTAGACTTCAAGCTTTGTTCTATTTTGTGTCAATTTCGTAGTAAATCCTGGGAAACAGATCTTCCAGCTCCTTAGGATTGGAATTTTACATAAATGTTTCACAATGAATAAAAACTTCCGGGCAAAAAGGCTTGTAAGAAGTCCTTAGGGTTTGTTAGGTTATTTGTTGTTTTTTTTTTTTAAATAGTGTTCATTCTCTTGTGTGTTTTGTTTTCGTTTTCAATCTCTGCAGAGCAGGCAGTGTGTTGGCCTGGTACAGTGTAACCCACTTAATGCCTTAGGGATGGGGCTTTCGTCACAGTTATACTGGGAAGAATATGAATGTACAAGGTAGCCTTGTACCAATAGAGGCTGCTATTACTAAGATTCCCTGAAGGAAAGGGGAAACTAATGCAAGGGAGAAAGATGAGCACATTTGAGCAGAAATAATTGCTGGATAGGTTATTGAGAGAGTGGAGGCAGTAACAGAGAAGTAGGTTGCAACGAGAATGTCAAATAGCTCAGGCATTGTTAGCAGTCTTGGACCAGGAGCAGCAGCACCGAAGGGTGTTTTGAAGTTGGCTAAAAGTAACAGAATATTTAAGTTGGAAGATGCTTAACTGTGAACTGCTGAGAAACGTAAATTCTGATGAAATCCGAATAAATAAGTTTGCTCATTCTACTTGAACTTGTGGAATGAGGCTGGAAGTGAAGGTTAGGCTTCTGCAAGATCAAACTGGCAGAGATACTAATGTAGGTATTTCTCCTGACATTTTCTGATTGACTTTGTGTCTAGCTAGAAGTTAGAATAAATGAAGTGATTCTGGCAGTAGGTACTGGAATGATTCCATGATCCAAGGGTTATGTGAACTTCAGGATTCCTTCCCTTGGCCACTGGTTCTTTCATAGTCCCGAGTCATGCCAAGCAACTGTTTGAACTAGAATCCTGAGCTTCATAGGAGTTAAAAACAACCTTACAAAGAAATTGCCAAATACAACTTTTTTGGTATCCAAATGAGTGCTAACAGCTGAATGACAGTTCATTTTGGGTTGGGCTCATATGAGAAATTACAAGTAAATTCTAGTGATATTCTGGTGTTAGATGAAGCATATCTAGGCTGCTTACAACTAGAGGCAATTTTAGTCTGTGTTTTCTTCTGGATAGATGTTCAATAATCTGCTGACAGGTTATCTTCGTAGTACAGTGGTGAAATCACAGATACAGGAAGGAAGACTTGCAAGGAGATTAGGACTTTGGTAGGTTGAGCTGTATGATTGAAGGGCTTCCAGGCAGCTGATAAGTGGCTGTCAGTAAAGGGGTGTTCCTGATCCACAGTTCTTATGTCAATGCCCCGTGGAGGGGAGGGTCAGTTTGGAGGCTGACTAATGTCACTGCTTGTAACATATCCAAAAGTACAAAACCTGTAGCATCTTGACTTCATATCTGGATGTTTTCCTTTGAATTGAGAAAAAAGTATTTCAAAGTCAAAAGGCTTGTGGCTTCTTATGCACTAAAAAAACCATTCTTGTGCCACTTAATTGACCAGGGTGTAAACCACTACCTCCTAAATATAAGAACAAGGATTGGCTAAGGGGAGAAAAGTGAGAAAATGTGCTTCTGTCCTTTCTTTTCAGATTTTTGGAAACTTGCAGATCTGCTATAGACAACAAGTTTAACCACTGTAGTGATTGAGGGCTGAGAAATGTAAAAACTCCACAAACAGTAAGTGTTAAAAATTATGTAGTTTTGGATTCTGCTCTTTCTGCTGCAACTCTGGTAGTTCTTGGGACTTCTTCTCAGACATTTCACAGAGAAGCAATTAATGTCATTCTTTGATGGGCCACTGTAACTAACAAACTATGTTTTCTATGCTTGCCTGGCAATTATTGTCAAATGCTTTGTTTGTGTGAAAAAAACCCACTACTAATGAGGGAGGGAGTTTACATTTCTATTGAAAAGCAAGTGTTTTTTTCAGTCAAAATACTTGCAGTGGTGTGCCTTTTTAAACTTTTAATCTGATACCAGTGGTTTAACAAAATACGGTGGCTTAGCAAATAAAATTGTTAATAAGCTTCAAAACTGAAATGGATGTGCTGTATATGTGTAAATTTGAGGATAGGAAGTTATGAAACATGGTCAGTGTTATGCTAGTTGTAGAACTGCTAATTCTGCTTGTCCATAACTTGAGTGTGTTTTCTTAAAGACGGCCCCTTTTTTCAGTAAGTCTTGGCTGATAGCACATGAGGTTGTAAGCAAACATGACTAGTTGGAACAAATTTGAGTCTGTCTTACCTTTAACAGCTTCAGTTAAAGGACAGTGTAGCACATAGCCTCAAGAAAACCTTTAGGTTTAGTCTTGGTTTCATATAGGAGGTGGCTCATCAGTGAGCATTGAATGACAGTGATAACTGAAACAAATTTTCTCACCTGTTTCCAAGTCAGAAAGTAAACACAAGTGGAGAAGCAACTGTCTGGAAATTAGAAGTGTCCCTTACACCTGTTTCCTCAAAAATGCTGAGGCAGTTCAGTGGTGGTATTGCAATAGATCCAGGTTTTGGTGCCCTATTAGAAAAAGGGGAGCGGAGGTGAGATTTCAGTTGCTATGTGTGTTTTTTTGTTTGGGTTTTAATGCGTGTGTTTGGGTTTTTAATGTGTGCTGCAGTGGCTGGTATCAGTGTGGTAAAAATGAAACTGTAAATAGATCCAATGAACTGGATTTTGTAATGCAAACTGATTTTTCTGAGGTTGCTTAGCCTTCTGTCTTTCGTTGTGACAGCAAATATTTGGACTGATAATGGAAATATTTGACTTGCGATTCATTTCAGTGTTTAAAAGGGACATCCTGAAAGGCAGCAATTAATTTACTTTTTTGTATTACGGTATATGGTCATGCTAGAAATTACATTAGTAGAAAATGTTCCCCGCTTTTAACAGGAATACTGAAGTCAGTGATTTAAGCACTGTAATCCTTCTAAGTTAGTGGAAGCAATTCAGAAATGGTTATCGAAATGAAGCAGAGTGGGGCTGCTTTTTATTTATTTGCTCTGACTCTCTTTGAATATTGAAATGATTGAAGAACATGAGGGAAAATTACTCTTGTTGCAGACTCTTTGTCTATTAGGTTGAGAATACTTTTACATTAAGTAGTTGTGTAGCTCACTAAGAAATAACTGGAACAAACAATTGCCTGTAATTCTATACTCTGTTGCAATTCCCGATGTTGGGTAAAACAATCAGATGCACATTAGAAATTAAGCTTTTGTTTTGTTTTCAGATGATGAATGATGATTGAACAATTAAGGTAAAAAATGTTCAGAAACATCATACTGTATGTAAACCATCCCTTCCAAAAATACTGTCAATTTTACAACATTATACAGATAAATTATGTAATAGGAGTAATAATATTAATTCTTGTAGTGTTGTAAGTATTTTATCGTTGTTTTATTTGTTGGAAAAAACTTTATTCTAGCCTAGCATGACAGCTTCTGCTGTGGAAACTTAATGTCCTGAAAAGCAACGTTGCCTGCAACATCACAGAAGACTCTGTAGCTTTTGTGTTAAAGGACACAAATGGTTTGTGGTTGGTCTGTAATTGTCTGCCTAGTAAAACTAATTTTATGATCATCAGTCTTAGACCTTACTGGAGTGGCCCACATAGTTGAAATTGTGCAAATTAACTTTGCAGGTTCTAGATGCATGATGTACTAGCTACTGTTAACACTTTCCTTACATGTATTTTGTTTAAAATGTGGCTTTGTGGACAATTTCATGATAACTGCCATTGATAAAAATGCAGAAGCTAAAGAAACCAGTGCATAGTACCAGTCAGAACTACTTAAGCCAGTTATTTATTCACACTGTGTCTTTTAGGGAACTTCTGATTTCTGCAGGACTGGAAAAATAAATTGTAACTTGTTCCCTACACTGGAGTGGAAGAACAGGAGAACATTCAGTACCCTCTGTTCCCACGAAAGCATTATTTATTAAGAAGCAGCTCCTATCTAATGGTGTAGAAACAGGAGGCATAAATGAATATGCTGGACCATTTTCAGGAGTTAAGCATAAACCTGTAACTCTTATGCAAGTAGTCCAGTGACTCTAAGGCTTTTCACATGCATTAAAATGTATGTGTTCATAACCTGAGCCATAGCTGTTACCCTGTAGCTCTCTGAAGGGTAAATGAACAATGTGCTCGTCGCTTCTAAGCAGCTTTAACGTCATCATACAAACCTGTCGAGAATTAAGGCTTCATAAACGTTGTTAATTACACAGTATAAATTAATTAAATTACTTGCTCTGAACAAGTTTTTAATGGATGCAGTCAGTTCCTTGTGTTTTGAAGTTTTTTTTGTGTTGAGGCTTCAAACTACTCCTGTCTTACTGTAGATTATGTCTAGCAAATATTCAAAGATGGAAAGTCACTGATAAAAAAAATTCCTGAAATTTCTCACTCCTACTGTAGGCCTTGATTGTAAGGCAGCACAGAGTCATATGACTCTCACACCAGCTTGTATCAGGTACTAATTCTACCGGCACACTGTGGGTGATGTATATGCCAGTAATGCTAATTACTACTAGCAAGACCGCATTCCTTCCTTCAAAGAAAGAGACGGACTGGGCAACTTATGACCCATTTCCATTTTAAATAGATGCTATTTTCAGAGAAGCCTGTTGGGGTGAAGCCTTTGAACTCTTTTACTATCAGGCAGGTTTAGGAAAAGTTCTCCTCATACAGAAACTTCGGTTTGTTAAACAAACTGTTTTTTGTTTGTAACAAACTACGTTTGTTAAAATTAAACTTTAGCCCCAAGCAATTAAAACACCATTTTACAGTATTAGATGACACTACAGTTGTGAGGGCAAAGGTTGGGTACAAAGCACTAATGAACAAACCACTTTAGTGCTAAAGGGTTGGGTTTTTTTAAAATTTCTTTTTAAGTCTGACAGTTAAAAAGCCTTCTTTGGTGTCACTAATTTGCCATCCCCATGCTGGCAGCCAGACTATTCACTAGCACTTCCAGACTTTTTGACAGTTTTACTATGGGAAGTTGACACCTCCTAACTGAACTGTCACTGTAGGCTTGGCCTAGGTATCTGGCATTTTGAGTATCATTGAAGTAGCAACTGCTGATTTGCTTTTGTGGTAGTTAATAGTATTCCATTCATCAATGCTGTTCTGAAAGGAGGAAACTATAAACTATTGAATGCTTGTCTAAATAAAATTACAGCATTTGTTCTGTAGATAACTGTGTTGCTAGTGCATTGGTTTAAAAAATAACTTTGGTAATAAAATACAGCACTGAAGTGACTAGTTCAAGGCACATGCTCTATAAAATTCTCTCACTCCACTTTTTTCCATAAACCTTTTCTCAGTGAACGTAAATGAATAATTTGCCTTCTGAATGTAATGTGATACCCCTTCAAGCACAAAGTGGGGGTGGTTTGAAGGGTTTGGGGGTTTTAAAGGGTTTTAAGTGACAGACCAGTAATTTATACAGCATACTGCTTAGATGCAGACTGCAGTCTGTGAAGAGACACCTCTTAAATGTGGTATTCTTGAGCGGGTATTCTTACTGGAGTGTATCTACAGTTCACCTATTTAGTGGAGTCCTGGTTTTGTACATGAAACTTGATGTTGGTGGACTTGAAAACACATTCTAGATATTTATGTGTGCAAAATTTGCTGCTCACAACTATTTTCCTTTTTAATGATTTCCTTAATCTTTACAGGTCTAGGAAACCAGGAGGATCTTTTCCCGTAACAATGGCAACAAAATCATCGCTCCTTAAAGTAATACTGCTAGGAGATGGTGGAGTTGGGAAGAGTTCCCTCATGAACAGATATGTCACCAACAAGTTTGATGCACAGCTGTTTCATACAATAGGTGTGGAATTCTTAAATAAAGAGTTGGAAGTTGATGGACATTTTGTTACAATGCAGATATGGGACACAGCAGGTCAGGAACGGTTTAGGAGCTTGCGGACTCCTTTCTATAGAGGTTCTGACTGTTGCCTGCTAACTTTCAGTGTGGATGACTCTCAAAGCTTCCAAAACTTAAGCAACTGGAAGAAAGAATTCATTTATTATGCAGATGTCAAGGAGCCTGAAAGTTTTCCATTTGTGATACTGGGTAACAAAGTTGATATTGATGAAAGGCAAGTATCTACAGAAGAAGCCCAAGACTGGTGCAGGAATAATGGCAACCATCCCTATTTTGAAACCAGTGCAAAAGATGCTACTAATGTTGCAGCAGCCTTTGAAGAAGCTGTTAGAAGAGTTCTAGCCTCTGAAGATAGATCAGATCACTTTATTCAAACAGATACAGTAAACCTTCATCGGAAACCAAAACCCAGTTCATCTTGTTGTTGACTTAAATTTCTTTTTGCCAAATTATGCTCTATAAAAGAATGGGGAAGGTGTAGTAGATAAAATAACAAATGGGTTTCACTCCAATATTAAAATCTTAATATTCTGCTGCTTTCATGGGGGAGAAAAAGAAAAATGTCCATTCATGGGTGACCCGTTATTGAATTAGTGATGCTTTCTGTTTAGGAAGATGTCAAGTAAAAAAATAATATAAGAATGTAATTTGCCAAGTTTATTCAAATGATAAATACTTTGAATATAATTAAAACTTGAAAGTTCTAGAAGCACTACTTTGGAGAAGCTGTTCTGGAATTCAGGCACAAAGATACTTTTATATGTGTATATTTTTATGAAATCGGCATTCCACTTTTGTTTCATTAGATGTCAGTTTCTTAACAATGCTAGATATTAAACTTCAGTCTCACTACATTCCTTTTGCTGTGAGTGGTACTTCATCTCTAATGTGGTTATTATAAGTTAATATTTACCTCCAGGTCTTCTAATTGCCTAATGTTGCTGTAATTTGTATAGGTTTATAAGTAGGAAATAAATTTCCTACATATTTAATGTCCATTTTTTCCCATCTACTATTCTAATGCTGCACTAATTTTTCCAGCGGTTTAATGCAAAATACTGATAATTTTTAAAATTAATGTATGTCTTTGCCTTAAGTCCATTCTAGCATGTTTCTGATCAATAAGGTGAAAAATCTGAGTAACTGAAGTATAACCGCTTTTTGAAAAAGAAATGCTTTATTCAGTCAGCTTTAATAGCACTTGAAAGGATCCACATTACAACAGTTTTGTAGGAAAACTCCTAGTCTACAGCCTTAGAAGTTCCAAACTTCTTGTTCCTGTTAACCCGAGCTATGAATGTGTTTACCAGTAGTATCTGCACTGTGATATTAAGGATTGGCAATATGTAGAGAACTCAGGAAGCTCTTGACTTACAGTAGATTTTGACAGCTTTCAGCCCTAATACAGGTATATAACTATAGATAGTGTTTGAGCTGAATTTGATCCTTATTTAAATTGCTATTTTAGGATATGGACTTGTACATTTAAGATAATGTCTTTTATATTACTGAATTCATTTCATAATGATGAACAGGAACAAACTCTGTATTTAATGGACAGTCTTTTTTGCAGTCATGCAGACAAAACTACAGGTGTATTTGAGGTTTCAGGTGCAGTTTAAGTGGTAGAATACTTGTATGAGAGAAATTGTTCAGTATTGGCTCTCAGAGTAACCACTGTCCTTGCAATTGCAAAATTGCTAGTGCACTATTGCTTCCATCTGTAATCCATGTGCTAACAGGCACATGTGGACATGTGGTCTGAGAAAGGAAGTCTGAGGCTGCAGGACAGGCCATGTTATTCATTAAACAACTGCTTTCTGTACAGCAACTTTTTTGTTCAATAGAAAAGCCTTTCTTGAGAGTACATTACCAGTAAGTATTTTATCTTAAAAGTATCTAATTAATCTGTACCAGGTGTAATTATTTGGAAGTAAAGCTTGCAAAAACAAACGCTTCTTGTTGCTCTTAGTACGCTTTTCTGAATGTATTGTATTCTTGCTTGAACCTGTCCAGGACAACTTTACCTGGCAGATCTGCTACTCCTGCTTAAAAGTGCCATCTTTTTACCTTTTGTGCATTCCTAAGTTTGATTCATTCTTGCAGTCCTGCATCTACACCAACTGAACTGTGTTTTAAACTTCAGTCCTTGAGCAGTTAAATATAGGTTGAACTACTTCTGTTATGTTTAATTTCTAGTCAATGAATGAAAAGATCTGTGAAGAAAATCTTAGCTAATGAGAGAGCAAAAAGCTTTAGAAATTAAGATTGCTTGTGTTAGGGACTACCAAGCTAGTGACATGAAATTGTTGTAAAACTACTACCTTAGTAGTTAAAGCTTCCTTTAACATTCATTTTAGCAGAGATTAAGGTTGAAACAAAACAGGAACTGAAGATACTGTGACTAGAGTACTATAGATACCATTCAAATAAGATTGCTAAAAGGGAAAAACGAAGGATGAGAACCACTGTGGTCTTTCTTGTGCCCAGGTATCCATCTGTGTTTTCCCATCTGTCCCCTTTCCATGTAACATCATGATTACCAAGCCTCCATCTGAGAAGTAGGTTTAATAAAGTTAAAACATAATTCCATAGAAGTGCATTACTCATGCCCTGGGAGCTGATACACCACAACTGTACACTAATCACAAAAGTAGCTAGTAAAGAAAGGGGCATAGACATGTAGTAAATAAGACAGTATAGGATTTATGTTTAGGTCAGGAAGTGCTCTCAGAGAGCAACTACTGAGTGCCTACAGAATCAAAAAGCTTCTGACATGCAGGTGTAGGTGACAGGTATAAAATCATAATGCTTAATAACAAACATTAATTTCTGTACTTTGTAAAAGCTTTGTATCATTCTATATGGATGTAAGGTAGGCACTTGTGGCTTATGTTTCAGTTCACTGATTTGTTTAAAGAGCTAACAGACCTCAAATATTAGGGGGTCGTGTTAGCAGTATTTGGAGCTCTGTAGATTGACAGAGCATACTGTGTAACGTATGCAAAGTCCAGGTGTCCTTTGAAATGAGGAGAAAAAACTACTGTTGTGGCAGATTGGTTAGACTGCTGAAAGCTATGCTTGTAAGAACAAAGAGCACAATGGGAAGGGGCAGAAGAAACTGCCTGGGACAGCTGACAGCTCATGTCACAGCAAACTGTATCAGTGCTTACATAAGCTGCTTCAACAGCTGCTCCGTACCTCAAATGGATCTTACTTCAAGTCACCTGACAGCTTACCTAAACAGTAATAGAACCTTGTAGAACATGGAGTCTGAGTTGCATTTCCAGCCCAAATTTATTAAGGTCGATTCACGTTAGCTTGTGCTAATGTTCTCATCTCCTCATGCTTGATTTTTGAACGACTTAGGGTAACTCTAGTCCCTTTAACTCATAAAATTTTTATTGTCTTTATTGCGTAATGCAGATTATCTCTGTTTTCTCGTACTGCAATAGACTTTGCTTTGAAGTCTTACTCTTAAGCCCCTGAGAGGGTGGGAACATAATCCTTGCAAAAGAGGTGTCTCTTCATGGAGAAACTGTTCGGTGAAGCATGCTGGAACTGCAGCTTTCAGACCTGGAGTGGATTTGTGAGTTTAGTTGATCACAAGATAAATTTCACCCATCACTTCAGCTAGTGGTCTTCCAGCTGACTGAGTAGAATCATAAACTAAAGCATAAACAAGTGTTTGTCCATGTACAGAGAACTTGGAGCTACCTCCCCAAGGCCCTTCATAGTTCTATCACAAGACAATACTCCTGACCCACAGACTCTCTAATGACAAAGATGATGAGCTAGGACATAATTCTTCCATTCCTGTGGCCAGTAACAGTCTGTCTTCATAAAGCCTAGGTGGACCTGAGACTGCATTTCCCATCTACAATTCCTATATTCAGAAGAAAGAGGGAAAGATGTAAGGGGGGCATAAGAACAGGCAACATTTGGCTAACTGCCTTCAGAAATCAGGCAAGAGAGAAAATGCTTTTATTTTACTTAATGTTCTACTGCAGCAACAAATACAATTATAAAAAATGCAGCTTCTAAAAGTGGTGGAAACTGTTAGCATTAATCCTTCATATTTGCCAAGCCTTTTCTTCCTGCTATGTATATGATTATTTAATTTAAGTATTTCCTCAGTGAGTTGTAACTGTTAGTATTTTTCCAACCATCATGCTACAGGGGAGGAGGCAGAAAATAACTGCAGCTCAGTGGCTCCTTATCATATAATCAAGAACACTTTACCTCAAGTGTGTTTCCGTTCTGTACACAGAAGAAAAAAAGGTGATTTACATGAAATCACATGACATTATCAAAGTGCTGTACAATGCAGTTTGTATGCAGTAACATTGCAAAGACAAGTATTCCCATCTTCACTGGCCACACCACCAGATAAGAGTTATTGTGGTTATCTAGTTTTTTTCTAAATCACTTCAAGTATACTCAACAGGCATCCATACATCATTCCATGTTTTATTTAAGGTAAATATTGCAACCTCTAGATCATGTTCTTTTTTCTCATGGAATATTTTACAGCGACAGTTTAGCAGTAAGTGCAGAAATGATGGCTGACTGTACACTTATAGCACATACACACGTGGTCCCCTTAATTATACAGACTATGCAAAATGTACTTCTTAGCACAGCATACCACTTCCTTTGGAAATTACTTTTCAGACATTTAAAAAAAAGTACAAGAAGATAGCTTATACAGATTTCCTGCAAAAAGGAACAGAATGCTTAAAAGACTGTAAAGCCAAACAAAGTATTAGGTACATATATATGCCAAATGATCTATTTAAAGATTACTGGTTTTTGGAATGATGTTAAGTTTTACAAAATGGTTCCTAAAACCTATTACAATGGAATAGGAGCCAGACAGGCCAAAAAATGCCCTTCTGAAAGCTCAACAAACAGAGTTGCATGGTTCAAATATCCTCCTCTAAATTCATTTACAAGAAGAAAATTTCAGCAGTTGCAGAAATAACGGGAAAAAACCATGGGTTTAAAGATGTAAATTTAGTTTGGGGCTTTTCGTGTGTGAATTACAATTAATGTCAGGGCAGATCTGGTTGTTCTGGTCTACTTCATTCGTTGATGCAACACAGCAGCTAAATATGTATTGCACTAAACATACAGAAAATTTGAAATTACAGGCTTTTAAACTTAAAGGGTTTTTCTCCAAATTTCTTGAAATACTGGAGACAGAGCTTTTCTGATCTATCAATTTTTTATTGAGCACTTTATATACATACAATTACATGTTAATAAATAGAGGCCTGATTTACTCCCACAAAGTGTAATGTTAGTCTGGTTAGTCTGCAGAGTGAGTACTCTAGTGAAAGAATACAAGTAGGAAAGTTTATAATAAAATTAAGCACTTAGGCCAAACAGTCAAGAAGTCCCTTTTGCTCATATTAAACCAGCTGTCTGGCAACATCTTTTCCATTTAGGTCTGATTTCCTCCCACCCTGTATCAGAGGCTTACACTTTGCATATGCATTAACACATAATGTCTCAGTTTCTTCTTTTGTACTTCTGCAGCTTCTGACAGTTTAAAACTTTGTTTTCATACCACATGAAAGGAAACTTCTTGAGATACACATTTTAACCAGAGAAGCTTGGCTGTTCTGATCTATATCAGCAAAAGAAAAAGCTGCTTCAGCATCCAATTAGTCAGTCTTCAGAAGATGAATATCAAACATGCAGGGGACTAACCAGAAGAAGTACAGTTCAAACAATCAGGAAAGTAGGGGAAAAGCACTCACTCAGGAAATTAATTTATTCAGCTTAAAAGGTGTTTCTTCCCAAGGAACTGGACTTTCCTTTCAAAGGCAGTGGATCGAATAGGAGTATTGAGTTCATAAAATGGGTTCATTGCAAACTGGGGAAAGAAGAAAAACACATCAGTAAGCACAATGCCCAGCCCTGGAAAATATCACTTCAGGTGACATCGACTACTAGCTTTCAGCCTATTTAGTGCCACTAAGAGCACAGAACTCCTAAACAGTCCCTGCTTTCCAGGCCCTTGCATTCTCCCCATACATGTGCAGAGCCATCCCCTAGCACCAGCTCCTCAGAACAAATCCATCACACCAGTGGAAATTAGGATCGTCTGAGTGCCCACAGGAGGCTGAGATGGTGATGCTTCCCATGACTGTTTGCCATGACCCCATCTAGTGGAAGTACCACCAGGATTTGAGAACAAGGGCTATGTGTTCTGAGAGCAAAGCTACCAGGCTCTGTAGAACAGTCCTTTCATTATCATCATTAATGACATAAAACTATCACAAAACGCATCACAAGAAGTTGCCCCACAACTTCTCTGTTGCCCAGAGAAGCTGTTGATGCCTCACCCCTGGAGTTTTTCAAGGCCAGGCTGGATGGGGCTTTGAGCAATCTGGTCTAGTGGAAGGTGTCTCTGCCCATGGCAGGGGAGTTGGAACTAGATGGTCTTTAAGGTCCCTTCCTACCCAAACCATTCTAATCTATTCTAGAAAAAATCACTGGACTAAAGTGAAGAATTCTAAAATCACCGTTTATAACAATTTTGAAAAATCTATTTTGTTTAATGGAAAATACAGCCTTTGTGTCACATGTTACCAGCTCTGGCTGATGTGGCCTGCATGGGTGCTTACACAGGGTCCCAAGAGAAAATATGCTAATACAGCCATGCCTGAGCATGTACAGCAGAACACGCTTAAAAGTACTGCAGCAAGACCATAAAAAATGAGTTCTTACCTTTATATACAACTCATATACATCAGTAAAGAAGTTCTTAATTCCATCTTCTTGCCTTACATCATGAAGCATTAAAAATCTCATATGTACAGTAATTAAGGAGAATAAAACTTTTAAAAAAAGACATGTAACATATCCTGAGATAAGCATTTACACCTAATTTGGCATATAGCTAAAATGTTTAGCTGCACATGAAATAGCAGTTACTCACAGGAGGAAGCATTTAAAGAAGTAATTGAAGCAATGAAATTTGGAAAGCATTACCTTTCTATTTTAACATCCCCCTATCTGAAAATAATCACCTCTCTATCCAAGGTTGCTCTTTTTAAAATGATGTCATTCTGAATGTGGATGATGCTCTCTGCACCTCTGCCACATACCCCTGAAGTTCAAATGACATTCAATGTTACTTGCTGTGTGTAACAAATGGTTCACAACAAACAGTTCTAGGACCACCTGCACATAGTATCAAGCCTTGGCACTGCATGTTCACCGTTGGAGTCACTGACACCAGGCATGTTCACTGCCACTTCTCTAGCACGGTCGAAGGGGTGGGAACAGAGAAGAGAATCATAAAAGCTTGCTCAGAGCCTCTCATACCTCTTTACTGCATGTGAGCTCCTCATTTCATTATGCTATTTTAACTCCTACAAAGGTAAAACTCCACCTTTCCAATTGTTCCCAGTTTTAAACAGCTGCAGTGCCTTCCAGCATAGTTCTTCGTGAAGCTCCTGACTGACAATAATAGTGAATAGCCAGAGAAATCTGTGCCAAACTCATTCTAACTTACCTCTTTCTGCCAAAAGGCTTTTCTTACAAAAATATGAGAAGAGATAATAGGGAAGGATATGTCCAGCTGTGACGAAAGCAGAAACAAACCATTCATTAAACTTGTCCACAGTCTTCAAATACATGTTGTTAGAAAGCCACATGTTCTCATCTACCAGGTCAAGAGCAGCATGGGCAATGAACTGGTTGAGATGGCGATGATCATCCTAATGCATTTCCAGAAGACAGTAGATTAGTAATTCAGTGAAAAAAATGAAATATAAACAATAATTTGTTCAAGTTGCTATGGAACCAGTGTTCAAGTTACATAATGTTACATATAGCCTGCTTTTCTGTCACATGTGCCATTCTGTAAATGAAACTAGTATATGTTGCCATGGTATTTGGTTTCAAGGGAGAAAAGAGGTCATAATAAAAAGATCATGACAAAACTAGTCTTGAGAGCAACAGAATCAGCAAAGCCTGTATTTATATCTCAGGAATGAACTCAAGCATGAATTCTTTTGTTTACTGATGGGCAAACTCCCACCGCTAACTTATTCCACAGCAGAGGCTCTCATATGTCTTTCTCTCTTCTTTGCAGATACCTGTTTTTGTGATATTCACAACAATGTAGCATTTTTTGGACTACAACGTTTCTGTCAAATTTGGCAGAAATTGACCCATAGGTTACATTTTGTAAAAGCTGGGGAACGGATGGAGAAAGCAGAGATACAGACGACAGGTATGCTGATAAAATCACCTAAAGATTCTGTTTTTCTCATGTTGTTTACCTAGAAACAGGATTGTTTTATTTCGTTTGGGGTCTTCTTTTTTCTAAAACCTAGTGCAGAAAAACATCATGGAACTATTATTAAATACATGCCTGCAGATGTAAATTACATCTCTTCCTATAATAAACATGAGAGTGATCACAGTGTTTGGCCCATATACTTTGTAGACAATCTAGAGGACCAGAGGACATCTGCCAAGAAGAGATACGGACAAAACCGCACTGGAAGCTTTTATTAGACTGGAAAATAAATAGTCTTGCACTATTTTCCATAACAACAGGATGCTGTTACTGCTACTCTCACCTCCCAGTTTCTCTCTCAAACCAGCTTTTACACATCCTCACACAAAGTCTAGTCCAAGTAGCCTTATTTATGATCTTTTATGGGACATCAGTTCAAAATACAGATGATGCCATGCAGTTCCAGTCAGTGACAGCACATATTTCCATTTTTGGATACACTCACAGATCCACATACTTTTATTTTGAAGTCTGCTTTTTCTCTTATGTAATACCACTTACGGATAGATTTATTCTTTTTTCACTCTTAACACTATTTATTGAGTAGTCTTACATTTCTCACATTTTCAAAGTCTTTATTTATCAATATAAGTTTTAAACTTTCCTACTTAAAAGTGAGTATGACTAATGAAGATGATTAAAAAATTAGGTATTTTATAGCATAAAAAATAAAGGAATGGATAGAGCTTTCAATTTTATGTTCCTTACTTTACCTTATTATTGTATATGAATGCCTTAAAAGTAAGTGGCATTAAACAATGAACAGCTATTATAAAACCTCTACACACTAAGAGAAATTACCAAAGCAAAACTAAGATACATATTCTATAACATACAGCAGGGAATGTTTAAGGAAGCTGTGTTTTGTGAAGAACTAGTATAATCTGGCAAAGACTTTTTAAGAGACTTCGGAAATCCAGAGTTCTACTCCCTATGAAAAAGATTCTGTTTAAAAAAACTTGAAAACGGTAGATAGTACTTTTAACAACATGCTGGTCATGCTTCTAATACACTGTAAAATTATAAAAGAATTACAGGAGTCTCACAGGGGGAAAAAACACACCTTCGACTCTACTTTTCCCGGAGGCAGAAATTCCATTTCAAATATGGGATTATCATGATGACCAACTATCACGAAGTAGAAACTTCCAGACATTCTTCAAAACAGTGCTCCTTATAAGAAAAAGACATGCTGATGAGTCTATATACAAACTCTTAATCCATGTAGAAGAGCTCCTAAAAATCAGTCAACGTGCTCCCATTCATATTTACCAGAGGCTAAAGAAAGATGAACATTAAGGTATGCACATCAAGAGGATGGAGCCGAGCTCTTGGTGGTGCCAGCCACCAGGGTAAGAGGCAACGGGCAGAAACTGATGTCCAGGAAGTTCCACCTGGACACGAGGAAGACCTCTGCTGTGCGTGTGACCGAGCACTGGAACAGACTGCCCAGAGAAGCTGGAGTTATTCCAGAACCGTGTGGACACAATCCTGTGTCCTGTGCTCCAGGATGACCCTGCTTGGGCAGGCTGGGCCATCTAGATGCCTGTGGTCCCTCCCAAGCTGACCGATTCTGTGATTCTGGGGGAGCCGGAGAATATCCTTGGGAAGTGGACCTGGAAGTGAACCTAGGTACCTAAACCAATTCCTGCCCTGCTCACCGATGATTTACCCCGTGGGAGCCGCCAGTCACCACAGCGATCCCAGGCCGTATCGCACCCGCCTCCATGGAACCTCCTCGCCTGTCTCTCCCCGGGCCCTGCTCACAGGAGCACAAAGGGGACGGGCGGCAGGCGGCGGGCGCCTCCTCCCTCGCACACGGCGGCCGAGGGACAACCCCACGGCTCCATTCCCGGACACTCCACAGATAACCGGAAAGGCCGAACCATCCCGCCGCCCGCCGGCGTCCCCGGGGGAAGGGCCGGACTCCGCGGGGCCGCCGTCCCCGGGCGGGCCCTCGGCACAAGGGGGAGAGGGAGGCGGGGAAGGAGAAGGAGCCCAGCCCGTAGGGTCCCGCGCGGGGCCGCCGCCTACCCTGCACCGCGCCCCGTCCGCCGCCTGCCCGCGGCCCCCGGAAGCGCCGCGCCCGCCCCATCCGGCGCCGCCGTGACGCCTCAGCGGCCGCCGCAGCCGCGCCCGGAGCGGCCCTGCCTTGCCTTGCCCTGCCCTGCCGAGCCCGGCCCCGAGCCCGGCCTCGCTCCCCGGCCCTGCTCCCGGCCCCGGCGCTCTCCCCGTGGGTAGCGGGAGGCTGCCCCGGGAAAGCCCGAGCGGGCTGAGGGGAGGTGGGGGCGCCGAGAGCGCTCGGTGTCTCGCGAGCTGTGGGTCGAGCTGCGAGTTAATAATGCCCCTTTTTGTTTCGGTGTTGTAGGGCAGGATGGCTTCGGTTGAAAGGGAGACATTGTCCCAAGAGGAGCTCCGGAAAAGGCTGTATCAGACTTTTAAGAGCCGAGGCGTACTGGACACACTTAAGGTGTGCTTTATTTTCAGCAGGTGCTCCCTGTGATCCGCTGTACTGCTTTAACATTGAGAGCCTTGACAGCCATGCCGAGTACTCTTCCCCTCAAAGTACTATTTTCGCCACAGCCTAGTTAGTATTCGGGGTGTGTGTGGGGGGTGTGTTGTGTTTGGGGTTTTTCTCCCCCCCCCCATATACAAGGTTCTCCCTAAACGGAGTGGCTTTTCATTATGCCTTGGCCTCGGAGTCTTTTTCAGGAAGGTTAAAAGCCTGTATTAGGTCTTTGAAAATATCCATGTTTGAAAAAAAAAAAAAAACTCAAGCAGGGGAGAGAACAATAAATTAGAATATAAAATAGGAAGGGATCTCTTAGGTCACTGGCTGTGTTTATTGCCTACGATAAGTAAACATGCTATATGAAGAATACTTCTAAAATACTACAATTCTGTTTTAAAACTACTTCATCTGTTTTGTCCCTGTCTGCTCGTTCAGGAGAATGTATTGGGGAAAAAACTCAAGATCAATATTTCAAAAATATCATCGATAATCCTATAGCCAAGAATTTATTGTTCTGGACGATTTGTTTCTGTGTTACTCATTTCCATACCAAGCTTGTAATGCTCGAACCATTTCTTGTTTAATTTAACGAATATTCTGTCAGGTGACTTCTGGTTTAAGTCAATTTTCCTGCTTTGTTTTAGTTGTCTGGAAAGTTATTTCTGCATTCCTTTTCTGTACTAGGGATGGGGATTTAGCCCTGTGCTTACCACCTGCACTTTGCCACAAGATGTATAAGAGGTTTCTGTTCTTGGTTGTTTTTGAGACAACATCAGCTCTGTTGAAGTTGGTTGAAACTGGACAAGTTCAGAAATTAATAAGGAAAACAGTTTTTTTCAGTTGTGTTCAAGAGTTGAATTCAGTGATCCTTTTCAGTTCAGATTACTCTGTAGTTCTGTTGTCAGCCTAATTTTTCTTGAAAACCATGCTAAAATATCAGGCTAGTCTGATGATCCAGCTTTGTTAAGTTTCAGTAAGTATTTTGTTGCATTTTGGTAAAACACTGCCTCTTTATTCAGTTGTGTCACTGTTGCATACCTGTTGTTGAAAGCTTAGAACACTATTTGTGTCATGATCTTTTCCTGTAAGTGGTTTGTATAAACAATTTATATAACTGTATAATGAAAACAATTATTTCTTCCTTTTATGGAGGGGAGATCTTCTGATTTTAGGTTACTTTTTTCTCTGTTGTAACTCATAGAATGCAAATAAATAATTTTAAAATGCCATTTAATTATTATTAGTGACTGTAGGTCTTTTTGGTTAGTACTCTTTTGCTTCCGTATAAAATAAATGATAGTAAAGACATTGAATTTTTTGTTTATTTTGACATCTACTTTTGTGATGGCATGAGCAGCTTCTTGATATGAGACTCAAAAGAGGACCAGTGAGGGTTCCAAGAACACCTGAAATGGATGCCACATCAGGAAGGCTTTATTTAAGCCAAAGGGAAGGAAAACAGGAAAGCAATGATCTGAAAATTAAGCTGGGGGTCCTAGAGTGGTGTTTATGTGAGCTCTTGCCTGGGAACTTCTTTTCAGTCCTGTTTTTGATACATTTGAGGGAAAGTCAGGGTTCACTGTATCCACCACTAGAGGGTTTTGAAGAAAGGCATGGTGTCTAGCTTTTGCCAAAATTAGTCTGCCCTATTGCGTTCTGTAGTAAACTGAGGCTCCCTGTGGATTTTGAAAAATTAAAACTCTCATGGAATCACATGTAAACTGGTAATACAATGGTTTTTTCTGTATCAGACACAGCTCCGAAACCAGCTAATCCATGAACTAATGCACCCAATTTTGAGTGGAGAACTTCAGCCACGGATGGTTCCAAGTGAAGACAGTTCACTTTTGACCACTGCTTCCAACAGTTTGGTGGCAGATCATCTAGAGAGATGTGGCTACGAGTATTCACTTTCTGTTTTCTTTCCAGAAAGTGGATTAGAGAAGAAGAAGGTAAGTTCAGTATTTTGCCTATTCCCCGATGTCTCTTTGCTCTCTGGGGCTTGTCATATTCTAACAATTGAAAAAATCCTTTTTTGTGATACAGAACACAAAGATAAGTACAGCCTCTGAGCACCTCCACAAAACATTCCATCATTCAGGGTCATTTTCATGAATACTTTAAACTGGCAATAAGCTAATGATGCTGTTCTGGAAAGGTGCAGCCACAATCTGTGTGGCAGAGCTCTTGAGAACTGAACCTGATGAAAGGTCATTTGGCCATTCTGTTCCCTGAAAATGTGGTTCCTGGTCAGTTCAAGCTGTTGTAACTACAAAGTGTAGCTGAAAAGGGCAGTCCTTCCCCTCCCTTCCCTTTGCTTCTCTCTAAGTGTGTGATAGGGTGAAGTTGTTTCTAACTGAAAATGAATTTTTTGACCTGGTGAGTAGTTAATCATCATTTGGATTAGTGAGCTCATCTGATTAGTATAATAAATCAAGAAAAGAGACAAGGAAAGTAGCAAGGACATGTTGGGGTAGGGAGGGAACAAAACACTCTTTTCACGGCTTCAGCTGATGATGAAGCTACATGCTGGCTGCCCTATGTCTGAAGTAGTGAAGATAAGTAAATGCAGAACAGCAGGCTTCTGGAAATGATTTTACAGACAGTAAATTGATCTTTTGCAAATGGAAAAAACATTTACAACTGTGAAACAGTGCTGTTTGCATACTTGAAATTATTTTAAATTAGTTAACCTTTTCCAAATGATCTTTATTTTCCCCAAAGCTGTGGACTATGCAAGATCTTCTTCAATTGATGAGGATCAATCCAAAATCCAGTCTTTACAAATCCCTGGTAAAGTTATTTTGATTTTGAAAATAAGCTTAAATTACAGTGGTGATGAAAATAGACTGGCTAAAACTTTTTTTCTTTCTTACAGACTTCAGGAACTCGGAAGGAAAATAAAGGTACAAAATGTTTACATGTGTGATACAGAAAAGGATAATTGTGTTAGCTTCATTTTTGTTAAGATGTGAGCAATAAAAAATCAGATTTCTTGAGTGTGTGTGGGTATGGAGTAATCTGGATTTAGTCGGATTTTGAAACTTGCAGTACACCAGGATGATGAATGTTGTATTTCAGGATTATCCATCTCGTATTTGTGGTGTGGATTAACTGTTAACATTCACTTACAAAATAAATTACTTGTACATTAGAAATATGAGAAAAATCTGTAATCAGGTGTTAAATATAATGCTCTTTGGAAGCTTTTCATGCTAACTTTGGAAAACTCAGGTTTTGGGTTGCCTTTATAACATTGTATTAGCTTGCAGAATATACTTCAAAAGTTACAGATTTAATTGACTTTCCATTGTATTGTGTAAGAAATAATTCTTATATCTACAAGACGAAACCTAACTATACTGTATTACCTAAAGGAGCTTGATCTTCAAAAACCCTTCTTGCCTATAGGCCTCCTAGTTAAGTACTAACAATCTTCACTCTCAACTGATCCTGGGAGTCAAGAGACATGGATGGGAGGAAAAGTTCCAAAAGTACAGCTTTTGCTGACTGAGATGGACTGCATTATGCTTATAATAAAACCGTAATTGTTCACAAGAATTGATTTTTACAGAAATACTTGTTCTTTCTGTAAATCAGATAGGTTTTCTTGTACACTGAAAATTGCTTTGTTAATTACAGGCTCAAATTCCATTTTGGTATGAAATCAGAACTAACTTATCTGTTGGATCTTGCTAGGTTTCCTTATGCAAATTTTAATCGGACTTACAGAGCATCATCTAAATAGGGAAACTCTTAACACAGAAACTCAGACCACCTCAGTGCCTCCTTTCAGAGAATCTCTTGGTAAGTGCAGGCAAGTCTCCCCATGTATTTTCATACTGGTGTATGGTATAGCTTTATATAGATTTTGTATGAATGATGTTATTTCATTACTTACTCAAATGCAGCCTAAAGTTATAATGAGGAAAGGTCATGTCTGTCACTAGTACATGGAATTTTAAAATTTTCTTAAAATAAAGCAAAATCAGGATAGGAGTTTTTTTTAAAATCATTTGTGTGTTTTCTTAGGCATTTAGCTAAGACCTTTGACAAATGGACTGTAACGTTATTTGTTGAAATATGTTCTGGAGAACAGAATTGTAAATGCATGGTCTCTTTGAGCAAGTTAGGCATAGACTGGGAGT
The DNA here is from genome assembly GCF_017639235.1 of Corvus kubaryi. Taxonomy (NCBI): domain Eukaryota; kingdom Metazoa; phylum Chordata; class Aves; order Passeriformes; family Corvidae; genus Corvus; species Corvus kubaryi. The sequence goes on along the minus strand of NW_024581892.1, from coordinate 112,820 downwards.
TCTTGAATTTATAATATGCATGCTGTTATTAATATATTAATACAAAAAAGCTAAAAGTTGCATACAAAAGGAAATTCTTGTCCGCCCATGGTAAAAGAGGGTGAATGAGTATGTAATACCACAAATAGTGCCTAAACAGCCAAGTGCCTTCTCCTAGGTATATGTGGTGTTTATGTTTATATATGTATATATAAAGCAGATAAATGGCATTTCTGTGCTGCCTCTGCTTTTGTGCCGCACAAGTCTTTCTAGGATAGTGCTGCTTGGATAAGCTGAAGAATGTCCTGCAGAGAGAGAGGTTCCTGCAGCCTTTGGTAAGGTAACTGCAGTGAGTGTTTTTAAATTATGGTGGATGTGTTGTTTTTTATAGCTGAGAAGCTTCAGCTGATTGATGAGCAGTTTGCAGACTCTTATCCTCAGCATCAGAAATTTGAATCTTTAGAAGTAAAACTTAATGAATATAGAAAAGAAATAGAGAAGCAGCTTCAAGAAGAAATGCGTCAAAAGGTATAACTCTGGTTTATGAATCTGAGGGAGACGTTTATTAATTTTGACTTTACATGTTGCAAACTTTTAATACTTAAGGTAAATTGAAAGAAAAGATCTAATCCTTAGTTACAACAAGCACAAAAGGCTAAGTTAATCCAATATCTCTTGTTAATTTGATGATATAACATGTATGTTTGCCATCCCCCTTTCTTGTTAAATGTGCACAGAATGTTAAGCTTTTTATTCTGATGTTAATTTGTAGCACAACATTTACTTACTCTGATTGTCTTAATTTGGTAAATTTTGTCTGCTCTTTGATTATTTTGTTTTATGGAGAAATGTTTATACCACAATTTTAATTTTCCTTCCCAGTTAAGATTTTGATGCTTGAATTTCAATATGATGCATAGCCTCTGCAAGGTATGAGTTACTGTTGTGTAGCTTGACAGACAGTTAATTTTTAATACTGATGAGAATTTGCATTCTATTTCAAAGCATTGCACAGAAACACTAAAGTCATAACAGACAGTATTATGAATAATTTTTGATTTTTTTCTTCCTATAATTGAAGACAGCTCTTCTAGAGAATTTTCCTTCATTTTAGAGATAAGATTAGAATTTTGTCACATAATCCTCTGATAATCCTTATGTCTGAAAAATGGAGCAGAGGGAATATACTGCATTTCATTTAAATACATATTTTTTTCTTCCCCATAAATTTCTGTCAAGATCATCAGTTTTTTTTGGATAGAAAAAAAATAAATCAACTGCGTTTCACATTTCAATATATTTTTTCACTAATTTCTGTCAAGATCAGTAGTTTATTGGTATATAAAAATGATAATCTGATAATCAGAATTCTTCCACACACTTTAAAAGGCACTCAGCTGATATAAACTGTTTGAAGAACTCAGTGTAGTCACCATTTTTTCAGTCAGACGGGTAGAAGGATGGAGTGTTAAAACTTTCTTTTACCTTCATTCTTCATTTAGTCTTTATTCCCCAACTGGCTCTGTCTTTTTTGGTATGTAAAGCATGTTAATTTGTGTGTTGTGAAGTTTGTATCAGTTTAAGCAAACCAGCTGTAACAAAGGAGATGGGAATCTTAACCAGATGTAAATCTCTTCTAAATTCAGTTAGCTTTACATGAATTACTTAGCAACATGATGGGAATTACTGTACGACATTTCTAATCAAATTTGTATATATACAAGTAATGCTGTACCGTCTCACTGTTTCTTTAGTTTTTCACAAAATTTATGACCACAGACCTGAATTCCTTGATCAGACATTCCTACTCTGCTTTTTCCATTCTTTAATCTTTTCTCCAGTCTCACAGTTTTTCTGTCATACTCTTTTTATTCTTTTGCTCAGTTTTTCCTCACATTTTTTGTCTTGTATGCTTGCTTTCCATTTTCTTCCAAATTTTTATTGTAATTCTTTATAATCCCATTTGCTCTCACAGATATTGTCCTTCACACACTGTGTGGAATCATGTTCCCAGCGATTCTTCTGTGTAGTTCCAAGATTGTGCTTTCCTGTTTGTGTGCATTTACTTTTTTTTCAGTTGTGCTTAGAAGTCAGTGAATCAGGACTTCTCTTTCTGTAACCTTCTTTAGATGAAGTTACATGTTCTGCATTTTTTTCCATTTCTGGCACTTTTTTTTTACATCCTGGTGAATTTCTTGGTTTCTGAGCAGCTCAGGGTGTGGGTCTGTTTCTGCTGTTTCTGGTATCACTAGTCAAAAGTGGTTCTTTGGGAAAGGGACAAGAATATAGACAGTGTCAGAGAAGGAGTTAAACTGTGGCCATTCCTTAATTCCAAGCAGAGTATCACTCCTGCAGTGCAGTTTTCTTCATAGGCTTCTGTTCTGCTCTTGTCTGAAGCTGATAGTTTCGTGTAAGATCTGCTTTGGGATGCCAGGTAAATACATGAAAACGATGTGAGATATGCAGATAGTATGTGCTGCTAAGATACTGTTATCACGGTAATTAATTTTTATCAATTTATCATTTCCTAACAAGAATTTTGAGGTGAAATTTTGGATTGTCTTAGGAGGAATTGTCTTTGTTGATTTGAAGATGGCCCTATTTAACCCTCTCTTCCTCCTTTATGTAAAAGCTTGAACATTTTAAAGAAGTTGAAATAGCAAAGATTAAAATGGAGGAGAAAGCGCAGACCCAGAAAGAAATCTCTGAGCTGCGCCATGAGTTAGAGAAGACGCATCAAGCAAAGTCTGAAGCCTTGATTTCTCGTGAAAAGAATGCTATTGAGAGACTTCAAAAGCAACAAGAGGTAAAGTTCCAAATATTTTTTCCTAACCTTTTGCAAATGATTCAGTGAGTTGGTTAGACTTTCTTTTATCTTAGGGAGATTTACCTTCAGATCTTGCTTGGCTTATTAGGGAAAACTTAGAATTCACTTTTGTTCTTATAAATTAGGGGAATGCATTTGGCAACTGCAGGAATGAGTATGGTTAAACATCTAAGTAGAGATTGCTGGAAAAGGAATAGTTCTGCAAGCTGGGATCTAAATGTAGGAAATGCTTTTAAATCTGTTAATAATTTTGCTGAATTCAGATCACTGATTTTTTTTTTTTCACAGAAAGTTGAACATAGCTTTTAGTTGCACTCAAGTTCTTTTAGCAGCTGAGAATACTCTAAATGGAATAAATAGCTTGTATGGTACAGATAAGCTGTTTCTGTTTATATATTGAATATTATGAATAACCACCATCTTTACTGTAAGGTAGCATCTCATTTCATTTCTTTGAACACTTGTGTTGATGAGTTATTCCTTTGGGCTGTTAACTCCTGGTGTTTTGCCGGGGTAGTAACTGTTACTACAGCACACAATAATTTGTATGTAGTTCTCAACTGCTTATCCCGATCTCAAACTGTTACTTCTCAGTTTCTGAAAGAACAGTTTCTCTTCTCTTGCCTGTTTGCCTTGCCACCTCCCTGCTATCTGCAGTAGACCTTCCTATCCAAATAATAGTCATCCACAAATGTTACCATATTTTTGCTTTGATGTGGTGGTTTTATGGCTTTCTTTGTCTTGTTTTTTTCCCTGAGAACACGTGGTATTGGTTAACAAGGCAGTTGTGCAGGTCTCTATATAGATTATTATAATATTAAACATTTTATCACCATGCCATGAATTTATTTCATGGTTATGTCCTTTGAAGCTGACAAGAATACATCTATGTTATGCTCTCAGTCTTATTCTGTGGGCATGAAATTAATGCAGTAATTAAAAAAACCCCTACCAATGACTAGATCAACACAGCTGTCAAGTATTGTGTATGAATATTTGATTTCTCTTATCAGCTTCTGCACTCACTGAGAACTTTATTTCGTTTACCTGGGGATTCTTTTAACAGAGTTCAGGTATATTTACATTAAAGATGTCAAGTCATTTAACCCTTCACTATGATGCCTTTATGTCCAGGAAATGTGGCTTGAGAAACTGCTCTATTTTTTGTACCAGGAACAGCAGCTGAATCTGTCAGCACTGTCAAAGGCACATAGCTTTCAAAGTTGATATAAAGGTCCATATAGCAAAGTCATAATTTTCTTCTTAGATTTTTTTTTTTGAGAGAAATAATGTCTTTTGTGCTTAAGGGCAAAAAAAGCCATTTTTATTAATAGGAAGATACGTGGGTTTTGGTGTTAATATGTTCATCACTTGGAGAATCCCTTTTACAGTTTTTTATGAGTTCTGTAAATTAAACTGCAAAAACTGAAAAGCTGTTGGTTTACTCAGTTTCAGTTTTAATTCATGTTTTATCAGTGGGTTTTGGTATTTGTTTCTTCAATTACATTTTTGTGAAGAGCATACAAAACCTGTTTATTAAAAAAAAGTCAAGTGTTTGAACATGTTTATTCTGTAATTTTCTAAAACAGTTTTTCCTTTTACATGAGTTTTAATCAGTGCTATATCTTAAAGGAAGAGTGTTTATGGGTTGGCAGAAGTGACTGCATCTAGAACATTTTTACTCTGCGTGAAAGTAGAAAGGGAATTAAAAAAAGATACTTAAAGTCGATTCTAGATGTTATTTCATATAATGACTGTAATAAATGGTATTTATGGAAATAAGTTCAGTCAGTCCCTGAAGAGGATCCTCATAAGTTCGAATGTGTTAAACAGTAAATACCGTATAAAGTGTGAAGTAAAACTAAGGACAATATTTTGTGATTCAGATAGAAGCAAAGGAAGTGTACACTCAGAGACAAAGTCTATTGAAAGATATTGAAGCCATAAGGACCAGGGAGGCTGAACTGAAGCAAAGGATGGAGGCATTTGAAATGTAAGTTGCTGAAGGATGTGTACAATGCTGAATGATGCTTCTGCAAAGCATGCCTCATGGTGTTTCTGCTTTTGTGATGTTGAAATAGATTATATATCCCATAAGTTATGTTTTATGTTTTGAGCAGTATTGTATACTGTCTCTATTAGCAGGGATACCCCATACAAAAAGATGTTTCTGGTTTTTTTTCTATTCCACCTTGCCCAACCAAAACAGTTCAGCATTGCTTTGGAGGCAAGGAAACAGATGTTTACTTTCAAGTGGTTAAATTAAAAAAACCCAACCCCCAAACAAAACAGTATGTATCCCTAACACTCACGAGATACATACATGGATATTTTGCCTCATTAGCCCTATGTTTTGGGGTTGGTTTTTTTGGGTTTTTTGGGATTTTTTGTTACTTAATAAGATCCTCAGTAAGATCAGTTTCCTTTCATTAAATAAAAAAAGTAACAGCCATTTTTGGCTAAACTTTCATTACTACTTAATGTTGTTACTTTGTCATCTGTTTTCCATAGCAAAATGAGTATCGTGCTAAAAAAAACCTGGGTTTTTTATCAACCCAGCAGAGGGTGCTGATAGAATAGCATGCTCAGCACTCTGTCCTCTGAAGTGTTTCTGGTGTGGGAAACTGAGCCAGGGTTAACCCGGGATAGCTGCATAATTGATTGGTACTGAATTTTAAGTAGGGCAATTTAGTTTTTGTCACATCTCCGTATTCTTAATGAACTACAGTGACAGAGTCTGATGATGATTTCAAATTGCTACAGTATTCCAAGCAGCACATCACCCTTTGATGTCTATAAATGTTACTGTAAAAAAGAAACAAAACCCCAGACTAAAGATTTGATTTTATAACTCGTCATTGTCTGTATATTTCTGGATATTTCAGCACCCAGAAAGTTCAGGAGGAGAAAAATAAAGCTATAGAAGATGCACTTCGGCGTCGGGAGGTTGCTGTGAAGAACATAGAGGAGACATATGACCAAAAGCTGAAGACAGAACTCTTAAAGTAAATTTTTCTTTTGTGTCTAATAGGACACATGGTATTTCCTACGAAAACAGATTAATAAACTCTATAAGATCTCTTTAAAAGCATAGCAAAGCAAGGACTTTGAAAATATGCATTTATGTTTTAGTTTTAGTCAGATTGAATTTTTTACATTACTGCTTAGCTATTTGCTAGTAAGCTTGCTATAGAAAATAATTCTCTTTTGGTTATAGGTTATATTATTGCTGTAGTTTAAATTCTGTGTCAATAGCTGGAAAAGAGATGTGACATTAGCTTAGACAAGAGGATCTGAAGCAGTATTAGTTAATTCCTTTGACCACAGTTAAAAGGCCTGACCATTTTATGAATGCAGAAGAGGCATGAAGGGGAAATCAGCGTTAAAGAGATGCTACAAGTGTCTTGGAAAAGGAGTGAGAGACGCACTAGTGTACAGACAGACTGCCTCTTACCTTCACCCTTTCCCATTTTTGAAGAGGAATTCTCTGATATAGATCTCCCTCTTTTATTGGCTACCTTGTGCCCGAACCTGGTCTTAACATGTGACTTCTTTTGGGGTGTTGCAGTGGGTATATCCTAACTTTGCTATTGTACTTGTAGTATGTTGGTCACTCGAAGGGTTCCTTGATAGTTCAGTGCAGACAAGTGCTCTTGCCGTGTCATGAACCTGTCTCAGGCAGTTAAACCAAATGACTGATGTATCATCATTTTTTATTGCAAGCCAGTGAGCAGTATAATCTGTGTTTGTAGGTCTTTAAATTAAAGAGCAAAGATGTTAATAGTAGGTTTTGATAAAAATAATACCTCAGAATTTGATGGTTTTGTTAGAGAACAGTGAAATGCAACTAATTGACTCACCTTGGTATCTTATTTTATCTAGTCTATAACAGCTAGTTACAAATAGTGATTGTAAAGTCCTTTCAGTACATGAGGAGAAGCAAAGCATTTTAAGGATAAACTGCTGCTTGGCTTATTTTATCAACGTACAAAATATTTTAAGGCATGCTGCAGGTGTTCAGAACGACAAGATCCATGTCCTTTTTTCCCAAATCATCAATGAAAAGTATTAAAGAACTACTATTTATTGTATGGAAGTAGTGAGGATTGCTAGCAAATCAATTTTTTTTTTTTTTTTTTTTTTTTTTTTGCAGTAAACATTAAATGCTGTATTTGGGAGAAGGATCTGAATGGTCTGCACCATTTGCAGAAATGCAGGAGGGTGGATTTGGCTATATCTGAAACCATGAATTATGTCCCAGTCATGTAAAATGCTTTCTTAGCTCCTGTAAATTCCACTACAATGGAACGGCACAGTTGGATGACTACTGGGCTTGAATAGTGGTGAACCTGGGCAGTGCTCAGTGTCTGGCTGGTGACTGGTGGTGTGCAGAGAACCCCTGGGGCCAGTTCTGGGGCCCTTATTATTGTTATTGTCCAACAGCTTCATCTGGATGTGGGCACAGGGCATCCTCAGCTTTGAACATGAGGCTTAATTAAGAGGAATCATTTCCACAAAAAATGGCAGAATTTCAGCTCAGGCAGACTTTGACAAGGGAATCAAGCCAGTGCAAATCTTAGGAATTTTAACAAGGAAAACTCCAAAGCTCTGTGCATGGGACAGAGTATAGTCCTATGAAGTTGTATAAATGGGGAAAAGGAATTGGCTGAGGAGCTGCATTTCTGAAGAGGAGGTGGATGAGTTACAGTGAATGCCAGGTTGATTATGAGCCAGCAGCATGCTCTGGCAAATAAGGCAAACAGCATGATGGGTAAGTCTAGAAGCAGCATGGCCAGCAGGCTGAGGGAACTTAGCGTCCCTTTAAAGGTACTGGGGAGGACTGTGCTAGGAATACCATGCCCAGGTTTGGGCTCCTCAGTTCAAAAAAGTCATGAAGAAACTGGAAACTAGTAAAATCTGTCAGGATAGTTACTGGATTCTCAAATGTGACCTTTCAGTTCATATGACGGGGGCTGGAAGTTGTGGCTTGGGAGATTTAACTTGGACATAAGGAAAAAATCTACTGGAAGAGTAGTGCAGCATTGGCACAGATCATCCAGGGAGGGGGTGGAATATATGTCCTTTGAGGTTTTCAGGACTTGGCCAGGAAGAGCCCCAGCTGCCCTGCTGTACAGGTGGCGATAGGGTGGCTTTTTGAGGGGGTGGTTGAATGAGATGATTGGCAGGGCCCTTTCCAACCATTTTGGTGGCTCTGCAATAGTTAATTTTGTCAATAAATAACTGCGTGAATATTTCTAACCATAGCATTAGTATGGTTAATAATGGTAAGAGAACATGGCGTTACTATTTAAGTGCTTGCCTGATAATAGCAATAATTACAAAGTATTTTTAATGTGCATTTGAGATTACAGGAGAGTACAGATGTATGCACAGTTATGTAAGGTAAGGATATGTATTTTTCTTCTAGTGTAGGATAGTCTGGGTCTAGTTTGGGAAAGAATGGAATTAGCACAAATGCCTGTGCGTGTGTGCACACACGTCATTTGGAAATACATAATTCTTTTTGCTTCTAGATATGAGCTTGAATTAAAAGAAGAATACATAGCCAGAACCAATAAAGTTACTGAAGACGAGAAAAAAAATAAAGGTAACCATGTGTCTGAGGTTGATAAAGTACCTGTTTATCTCTAGAACTTTTACTGTCGTATGCCAAACCACTGTTGTTACTGAACGGTCCTGGTGTTCCATGGTACAAGGGACAGAAAAGCCATCACAACGGGTGGCAGTTCAGCAACAGTGACAGTTCAGCCACTCATTGCTGTCCAGAATGCAGTGGGAACCATACACTGCTGCTTTGCACAGAGGCTGCAAAGCATTCCTGGTTTTTCAGTGTCCCATTTCCTTCGGAAGTCCTACTAGCTCATTCAAGCTTTAACTGGACTCTGATAGTGTACCCTGGAACAGTTGCCAGTTTCGACATTTATTGTGCACAAGATGTTTAATTGGAGCTTGCGGAAGGGAGCCAGAACAGATAACAGACTTTTAAGTTAGGGACATGTAAGAAATGATATGTCACAGGCATATGAATTCGATTTACTTAGTTCTAAATGTGTATATGCATATGTATACATTTATACATACAGCATGATTTACTTAATTTTGAAGGCGTGTCTATGACATTCAGTCATTTTTATGTCTTAAATTCAATTCAATTTTGAGCTTAGCAGCTTAAAACTGTTTTCTGCTGATACAGTTTTTTACTGTAATACTCTACTAATTTTAATTCAGCATTTGTAATCCTCCCTGCAGAGAAAGCTATGCTTTTGCATGAAGAAGCCATTGCTGTTAATTCAAAAAAGGAGGAACTCAAGCAAGCTGTATCACGCACCAAAGAGCTTGAGGTAATTGTAAATATGAATTTAAAGAAGTCTGTATTCTAACTGGTGCAGTTGAGGTATTTTACAAATGAAAAAGAAAATGTGAAATAAAAATAATCGTTAAGTAGTACAGCGGTTCATAAGCTTCTAAACTGTTCTTTATCTGCAGCTGGATTTGGAGTCAGTGAAAGCCCAGGTTCTGTTGGTAAATAAACAGAATCAGTTGTTGACAGAAAAACTGAAAGAGGTATCAGACTATCCTTTGCTAAAGGAGGAGAAATTGGAGCTCCAAGTGCAGAATAAACTACTTAGGCAACAGTTGGATGAGACTCGCAGTGAGAACCAGCATCTTCGAGACAGTCAGTTCGAATGACTTATTTTCTTATTTCTCTACAAGTATTTGTTTAGAAGTAAATTTTCATTATAATGCTTTCTTTGTATTATATTTGCTAGTAATTTGCCTGAAGCCCAAGCTAGTGTTTGGTATAATTAAACAGTCCTTGGCATAAGTTTATTTTCTTTTATGTGTTTATATGGGAGAAATCCTGAATTAAGCGGTAGCTGTAATATGGAAGGATATCCCTTGCACCCTCTGAAAAAAGCAGTGCAATATTTCTAACCGTAGCATTAGTATGGTTAATAATGGTAAGAGAACATGGCGTTACTATTTAAGTGCTTGCCTGACAATAGTAATAATTACAAAGTATTTTTAATGTGCATTTGAGATTACAGGAGAGTACAGATGTATGCACAGTTATGTAAGGTAAGGATATGTATTTTTCTTCTAGTGTAGGACAGTCAGGGTCTAGTTCTTAAAGGACTATACCAGTGAAGATTTTCGCCCTTTGTAAAAGGAAGAAGAAAAATATCACCAAGTACTTTATTCAGACAAAGCCTTGTTATGTTCCTAAAATCAATTCAGCTTTACATATTCATGGAGTATTGTGTAGAAAGGTGCACACTCATTATTCTTTGTCTGAGTGTCCAGTGTTTCCCTTTTGGGGTAGAGCTGTCCCAGCCCTCAGCAGAGTACCTGGCCTGCCAAGTGGAGCTGAGGAGAGCAGAGCATTCTAAGAAGCTGGTGCTGGATGAATTTGAAAGTCATAAGCAGACGTTGGAAAAGCAGCTACAAAGTGAGGTAAATTATTATTATTATTAAATGATTTGAAACTTTTCTTCTTCCCATCATCTCTTTTGCAGTTATCCATCTGCTTGTGCAGGCTGCTTGATATGCAGTTACAAGGATTGTTTGTACTGTGCTTATTTTTATGTTTTCTAAAGAAAACAAAACATCACCACACCAAAAAACTACCAAAAATTAAACCAACCCAACATAACCAAAGTAAATCTCACTGAGTCAACAAATTATCAGTGCTGACTTTCAGTAGGATACCATGTGTATATGGTCTCAATGGACCTGAAAAATATTTAGAAACCAAGTATTCGGCCAGTTGAGATTATACTTTTTGTTTGAATGATGCTGGTTTTTGTTTTTCTCTTGATTTCCTATAGGTTGAGCGTTGTGCCCAGTTAAAGGCCCAACTGTTAGACTCTGAAGCTACTGTCAGGAAGTTAAATGTGCAGGTTGAAGAACTGAAACTGCAAGTGAAACAAACACAGACAGGTTTGTATCTTACACCAGAGCAGTCCTTTATGAAGGACGAGTGTAAGAAGTTCCAGAAGCTTAAAAAAGCTGCAGTTGCAGCTAGAACTAATACATCACCAGGGAGTAGATGTTAAGTTTAAAATCAAAATCTATTTAAAGCCCAGTTTAAAAAGCAGACTCATTACAATTTCCTTTCAGAAAACAAACAGATAGGAGGAAAGGAAAATATTCCTCCCTGAGCACTTGCATATTTTTACTGTCTCTTTTTCCTTCGGTATGGAGACATTAATGTTTGATGATAACATAAATGACATTCTCCAGCAGGCAACTTGTGTTTTAAAGCATTTTGATTCTTGAATGTTCATAATAAAAATAATCAATCTGAAATTGTATTTTTGTACCTCAGAAATTTAAGTCTAACTCTTAAACAGATTTAGTCAAGTTTAGTAATTTTTGCCTAACTTATGCTTAACTTACCTCGTATGGGTGTTAGAAACGGGCACTTACATAAAGCAGTTCAGTCTGCTGAAGAAATGTACTTTTAAAGATACTTGTCTGTCAAATTGCTAATATCAAGTATTATAAATAAAAGGGTTGGTATGTATATTTAATGTAAAAATATGGAATTCAATTCTGCAATGATTATACATTACATACAACATGTGTTGCATCATAGTTCAGTATATGCAATACTTTATATTATTCACTAGTGATAGGTACTTACTCATTTATGGTACATGTATCGGTACCATTTGGAATTGGAAATTTGTTATATCAAAATAGCAAATATATATTTTAATTAAGTGACTGAAAGTACTGTAGGAGCTTTTATTTTACATCAGAGTTAATGAAGTCATTGAAGAACCATTTATGTAGAATAAAAACAAGGTTGTAAATTTGCCGAGAGAGATACAGCCCCATAGGTTGGTCTTTTGGGCTTGTTGAAGCATGAAAGTGCAAGGAAACAGACAACCCCAAAACATTCAGTTTAACTGGCAATTTTAGAGTACTTTTAATGAACAAAAAAACCAACAAAAACATTTTCTATGTGCTGTGTTGTTTTTCTCCAAAATTATTTTTTGATCTAAATAAAGTGAAACTGTTAAGACTTGTGGCATGCCCTGTATTCCTTAGGCTTTTAACAGCGTGATTAGATATAATGTGTCCAAATTGGTAATGTTTTCATGTTTGTTTATTTATTTGCTTAAACATAATTTAAAATTGTAGAGTACATACTTAATGGTAGTTTTATGTGGAAGAATTATATATTTAAAAAATAGCAGTGGTAATTTGCAGCTTTGGAGCTGCATTAAAAATACACTTAAATCAATTTCAATTAAATCATTAAATTCTCGAAATGTAAGCCAATTCCATGGTAGAATAATTTTGATCAAAGTGGAATTCAAATGCCACATTTTACTGTGTCTGTTTTGTTGTGGGTCTCTTGTATCTCTCTTTAGTGTCACTGACTTTCTCTTGCTACCATTTAGCTCTGGAAAATGAGGTGTATCGGAACCCAAAACCTTCGCTCGTCGACCGCTCCGTCCTGGACTTCCTTGGTGACAGGATCGTGCCCCATGACATTTACATGGATGGCACATTCCTGAGGAATCCGGGTCTGACTGATGTGGGGAGGGTCGGCACTGTGCCAGTGCCTGGCTATCGACAGCAGCTGCAGCCACACAGTGCTTCCCTGGACTCTGACCTTGAGTGCATCGCTCAGGCCCAGGCAAGGGTGAAGGAACTGGAAAAGGAGGCTGAGTACTTGGAAGAAGCCTACAGGAGCTACCAACACAGAGTCATGCAGAATGCAGCTGCAAGCAGAACACCAAGGAAGATGCAGCCTCCTTTAATTCTGCAGTGTCCTCTTAATAGACACCCTTTGACTATCCAGCATGAACTGCTAGAGGATAATCCCAGCTCCCCACATTCCCCTCTGAGCAGCCCAAGAGGTGAAGAACACATCAAAAGAACTGGGCAGGTCGATAACTTTAAAACTCCCTTAACCCCACCACACAGAGGAGCATCTTCTTCAAGGCGCCTTTCTTCTACTCCCATTCCCAAATCGAAGAGAGACATCAGTAACAGGAGAATTCCAGATGGTAAGTCAAAATTCTTAATGGGGTGCAGTATTGGGTTTTACTTACTGTTCATCTTGGGAAGAGAAAGATTTAGCACTTTTAGTCTTTTACTCGTTATTTGCTAAGATGCAGCAGAAATCAGGAGATGTGGTTTTGCAGGAGACAGAGTATACCAATTGCTTGGAGTATTTCTTCCTTCTGGAAACAAGTACTGGAGAAGTATGTTGAGGGAAGTTAAACATGCTCTAGGGAGCTGTCAAGAGAAGACAATGCCATATAAATCACTGCAGCTGTAACCTTGCGATATAGAGAGTTTAATTCAAAACTTGCTGTTAAGTATAACTGCTTTGCAACATTAACTGTAATTTCTTAAACCTCCTATATTTCTAACCTTTCCTTTAACTGTTGTAGTTAAAGTGTGTGGCAGAAGCTGTCTTTGGCTTCTCTTAAATGGAGCTTTCCAGTCTGAAATGTCCAGATTTCCTTTTGTTTGTCCTTTTTGCTGTGACATCTCTATCAAATACTCCTGAGCAATTGTAAGGAGGAAGGTTTTAGTGTTCAGTCATGACTGGAAAATTTTAATTTGCTATTAGTATCACAGTTTCTAATAATTGCTTAGTCTTTTTTTTTTCTTAAGGACAGTACTCAGAAAAGCAAGCGAAATAGAAATGAAATGAAAATTTTTTAAAAAATCTCTTGTTTCAAATTTGCAGTACATCTGCTTCTTGGCTCAAAGTGGATTTAGTAGGATGAAAAAAAGAGACAGTAACAAAAAAAAAGATCAGCTTCTCCATGAAGGAAGGTTAAATACAAGGGCAGCTTAGTTTGGAAGAGAGGTGGCTGAGATGCGCTGTGGGAAATCTGGAAAGCAATGAGTGATATGAAAAGGGTGAAAAGGGATCATTTGATTACTGCTTCACAGACCCCAGAATCCTGTGACATTGGAAGAAAATGAAATGAAATGAAATAAAATAAAATGAAATGTTTTTTCATACCATGAGTAAGTTGTGTAATTTATTATTCTCTGTCAGGCAGATCCAAAAAAGTATTGATTGAAGAAAGGTCGGGGTGGGTGTTGCCAGAAGTAAGATACAAGTATTCTCCTTTTTTAATTTTAGTTTAGTTTTGTTTGGTAATGGGCACTGTTAGAAACAGGTCACAAATACTGATTGATTGTGGCTGTCCCTGTGCTTCTGCATGTAGAGTATCATACTCTGTTACTGGTAACATATTTGAGATTTGAACTACCAAAGCAGTCGTTTATGTTGTAAGTTCTCTCTGTCAGCTTCTGTATAAAGTACCCACAGACTATTTGTTTAGCACTGCACACAGACAAAATCTTTCATAATACTAGGGTTTTGTTGAAAATTAGGGAATGTTAAAACTACAGTTGTGTGCATAACCTGAAAAATCCTTCCTATCTTTGTACTTTTCAGAAGCTAGTTACAGGAGGGCAGATCTCTTTTTTCCATTCGATCTGTTCTGTGCTTAATGCATGAAACTGGTTCTGGAGAGGGGTAAGAGTTGAATAACAGAGGAATGCATTACCTGACTTAAGAATTACAGAAATGGGGTGGTATGGAGTGTAGGAAACCAGGCTGCAGCTGGGTGATAGGATCTTCAGGTTAGCTTCAGTGCTAACATGCTGTTAGTGTGATTTGTCAGCTCCCAGTTAGACTGCTTCCCCACTGAGATGTCACTTCTCTCTCATGAGTCTTCTGAGGAGTGCTTTTATACTGGTATATGTATATTATTCTTTTCTGCTAGAGATGGCTGAAGCAGCAGGTGTGGTTTTGCTAGAAAACTCTTAAGTCATTCTGGAAGCTTCTGTGGAGCTTTTCGCTGCTGTTGAAAATACCAGTCTGAACAACTCAGGGTAAATTTCAAAGGTAGAAGATACCATGAATGTGAGTCTGAGATTGGTTTTTCCTTTAAGTGAGGGTAAGTGCTCAGCTGTCAGCACCTGTCTCTGGAGAATGAAAGGAAGAAGTATGTCCTCCTCTAAAACACTTGCAGTTGGCAGATCCAACAGCTCTTTTACTGCGTAATCTGCCAGTGGAAGGATTATGCAGTTTTTTCCTTTAAATTAGCTCATGCATTTGACTGTTTTACTTCCTAAGTCCATGCACATTTGGACCAATAATGCATGTGTTGTACAGCCAGCCTTGTCTGAGGAATGGTAGGACAAATAACTAACACAAATTGTGGGATTTTTATTCTGCAGATGCCAAGAGCTCATCCCTTACCTCTTCACAGCGGAGTGTTGACCAGGTTCTTTCTCCTATTTCAAAGCCATATTTGCTTTCATCTTCTGAGTCTGTTCCTTCCTCACCATCCAGTCATGGCCAGAAAATCAGGTAACATTGTTTACAAAACAACATTTTTAACCTGCTTTTTAAAGAAACATGTATCTAATTGTTCACAGTGATAGCCGCTTTTACAAATCAAGCCAGCCATTAATTTTATACGTGAGAACTTTTCTAAAGGTGAATAAGGATTTCCATTTTGAATATCATGCTTCAAGTGGAACTTAGTTGTAAAAAACCCAAACACTTTGGTTTGCTCTGAGCAAAGCTATGTCTCTTTAACTGTGTCTCTGTTTTTCACATCTGTGACCTGACTGATGAGCTTCTGCTAATTGAAGCATTTGAATTTCTGCTGCCTGTTTGAGAATTTAAATCAAGGCCGTTGTACATTCTCACTTCATTCATTAACAAACTGTATTGCTAAATTTATTACTTTTTTTCCCTCTCTGAAGAGCTTGGTCATGTGCCTGTTTTCAAAATAGGATTTTCCAGTCTCCTTTGCATGTAGGAATGGGATGGGTAGCACAACTTTTCTCTTTTCTTTTGTTGCTTTTTTTAAGATGTTCTTAAGGTAAATTAATAACTTGACAAAATTAGGCTGCATTGAAATGACTTTTCTTTCATCTCTGTATCTCCTATTTCCTTGCCTGAAGTTCTTCTGTTCTTAATGGCCAGTGTTCCCTCCACTCTCCAAAACTAAGAACATGTGTCTTCAGAAGCAGCTCTAGTATTTAACTTCTAGTAATTTTTTTAAGATGAGACAACTGAATTGTCCTTAACCTGCTAGCCATCATTCCTGATTTGATGGCTGAAGAAAGCTTGTGCTGGGGCACCTCTAGCAGGCATTTGTAGGGCTTTTTTATTTTGTTGTTATCAAGGCCTCAACATACATTTAATGCAGAGAGGGTCTCTTATCTGGTTAGAATTTTGGGAGAGCCTTTATGGTTTTTGTCTTCAAAATGAGCTGTTGGGATTTTCAGGGACTGTGAGGTCAGTTTCCTTTAAGTATTCCCTTGAGGCTGTGTCTCCTTTTTCCCTACTCATTCATGTTTTCTGTGGTGTGTCAGATTTCCTGTACTTCTCTGACAGGCCTTAAAAAGTGAAGGTTGAATGTTAACCTGCATGTTAAGGTGACAGGGGAAAATTCTCTAATCCTGTGAGGGACTTCACTTCTTTGAAGGATTTTATGGACTCCATCCTGTTTGAAGAGTGAACAATATGAGCAGAGGCCAGACCTAGGTCTGGGAAGGCAACTATGGTTTGTTGTTGATTTCTTGGGTTTCTTATGACAAAGCAAGGGTATAAGGTCCCAATAATTGTCTCGAACTTGCTGCTTTCCCAAGACTTTATTAAAAGAAAAACATTCTTTTGTTGCATATTTTCTAATTTCACGTGCCTTGGACTGTTTTCTGTTACATGAAATGTTTGAGAAATGCATGTGTGGGCTTTTCCAGTTATTTACTCTTATTATTAGGCAAATGCCACATCACTGATGTGTATTGTGGGATTAGTTTATGACCTGTAGATTTTAAGTGGTAATGGGAACTTCTTTGAAAAGAAAAGAAAAGCAAATATGATGCTGTAACATCTGTGACAAGCTGTTAGAAGTCAGACCTCAGTCAGTGGGGAAGAAAAATTGCTTCTATGACTACAGGAGCTCCTTGTTTATTTATGTTCCAAGATAAGAGTGGTATGAAGGAAGCCAGTAAACACAGACAGGAAGACTAGAGTGGTAAGGCAGATTATTACCTAACTGTTTGTTTGTTTGTTATTTTGGCCTGAAGAAACCAGTTGAGGGTTGTTACTGAGGCATTGGGTTCTCTTGTCTTTTTAGCAGTGTTGCAGGACACAGTATTGAAGAAAGTGGCATGTGTGTCCTTGAACCTTGCACCCTTAAGAATTATTTAGCACTTAATCATTTCTGTGAAGGAAGGACTCAAAACATGAAATAGACTTCCAAAAACTTGAAATTTCATTTACTCTGTGCTATTTAATTGACAGGGTATTTTTCCCCGCTGACATCACTGAACTATCCTTCTGACAATGCAAATTTATTTATCTGTGCCCAGATTCACTTTTTGTTTATGAACAAATCTTTTTGTTGGGGGTATGTTTTGTATTGTTTGTTCTCCACTTTTGCTCCATGAAAGACCTGTATTCCTTAGAAATTGTAAGCACAAACATACTTAGGCTGCGATGAAGAGCACCAGCTGGTGTGAAGTAAGCTCCTTTATGAAGTGCTGATGCTGAATTTCATTAGTGACCTGCACTCCTTTTACTGTTCTAGTTCTGGTCAGAGTTTAGGAGCTGGGTCACGTGGGAGACATTATTCTTTCACATTATCTTTCTGATGAGATAAACGGGGATTTAGAATGAGGGCACTAGCCCCATTTTTGATAGAACCCAGATTTTCACCCCTGCATCTCTGTTTTGCCAGACATCTAATCCTAATACATTTCAAACACATCTGTTAAGATGACATCAAAATGGGAATTAAACTGTAACACAGAGCTTAAAAAGGCAAATTTCTTAATTTTCAGTTGACTGTCACAATTCATTGTATTTCTCCTTTTTTGTTGTTTTTTCTTACTCCCTTGTATTTTGTTTTAATGTAATGATTTTATGTCACATAAAGGCCTTGGGGAAAGGCTGCAGGGAAATGGAGTGGACTTTTACTAAAAGTTAGAGAACTGGATTTAAATATCCTGTATTTGAGTCAGAAAGTTTAATGGATTTTAGTGTTGGTTTAGTCTGTTGCTTAGCGAGTGAATTTCAGATTGCTATTTGCTTAAAAGTTTAGCATTTATATTTATTAAATTATTTATATTCTTCCTTATTTTTTCAGACTTCAGAGTCAACAGACAGATAAACAAGATTTCAGCGATGTCCACAAACCAGAGAAACTAAGGTATGAGGATCTTGAAGAACACATTTATACTCTTGAAGGTAAGTTTTAGTGCATTTCAGACAGTTTGTTTAACCTTAGGGCTTAACAGTTACAGGACAACTGTCTTCATAGTTTTAAGACTGTACTTGGAGAGAAAAAATTCTGACTGATTTTGGAATTAAGAAAAACAAATACCTCAGATGATGAGGGATTGATTTTCATCATTCTTGCATCTTTAGATAAGTGTATGTAGTAATAAGCAGACATTAAATTGAGTTGGTTCTGAAATCTGTGACGTAATTTTGTTCAGAAATCTTGCATAACCTTGTTCTGATTAACGCTGTAGGTCTGACCATTGTTTTGGAATGTTTTTAAATGGTGTAGAATTCTTATTTAAACAGAAAAATGTACTAGTATGTGAACTAAATTGAGGTTTATTATATTTGCTGCATAAATTAGAACCAGGTTCTAATTCTAAAGATAAGTTTCTGTGGCTGTTGTATGCACTCCTAATTTTTCCTTCAGTAAGTGAGGCATAAATAGTATTATGAATTAGAAGTTGCTCTAGGGTGTGTGTAAATGTGTGAAGAACTCCTGCAAGTATGCTGTCATTAATCAGCATCTCTGAATAGTTTTGGAGCATATGGTTAAGTTACTGAAACCTGAATTGTATCCTAACTTTTTTTTCTCTGAGGTCAGCATTTTATTTATTTGCATTTCTGCTCTCTGTGATTGCATGCTATAAAATGTTTCCTTCTCTCTAAATGCTACAGGGTCAGTTTTCAAAAATCTTTGATGTAACTAAGGTACTGTAGAAAGAGGAGGATAATAAAACTTAGTGTACTTTATAGCCATTTGTATATGGAGTGAGATATAGAAGCACAGTTACTGGCCTTACTTAGTTTTTCAGCATTTGAGTGACATCCTAATGTTGAACCTGAGCAGCCTGATCTCTCATGAAACTGTGGGTTTAAAGTAATGAAGTTGTCAATGAGAAAGCTGTGAACAGCAAGTTAATCTTTCCTATTTCCAGATTTCGTTAGGTCTGTAAAGTCCTGAGGCTGGTGGACATGTGGCATTGTGTGGTGTAACTAAACTCATAGTTGGTGAAGAGATTGTGATTGCTGTATGGGAGAGTTAGGGATCTTTTCTTTGAAACCAGTGATTCTGACTGGTGTGAGTGGTTTCCTGGGTCCCAGACTGGCTTATGCTTTTGGTTGTGGTTAGGTCATATGGAAGGTGGAGTGGACCCCTTGCTCATTCTCCTGACCCTGTGAGAATATGGCTTTCAGTATTTTAAAAGGAACTAACCAAAAAAAGATGTTTGTTTAAACAGCAGATGTGCTGATAGTGTTTAGTGATAACTAGCAGAAGATAATGCCTCATCCGTGCATTTCTCTGTGAAGCTTTACGCATTACTCAGTTGGGTTTATTTATCTCATTTAGCTTCCTTTTTATAAGCTTTAAATGTATTATTTGAATGTGAACCAAGCCTGTAGCCAGTAATGGTTTCTATTCATCTCACATTTTAATTAGCCTTATAATTATTTGCTTAATTTTATATGAGAGGCTTTTGGGAATATGTTACATATTTCACTTTTATTTTATTACATATGACAACAGACTGGCATTTTCTTCGAAATTAGGGCTGAGTAGATGCTGTGCCCAAGTAAGGTATTACTGAATCATTTGGTGATGTGTGGTGGTCAATAATTGTAGGAGTTCACATGTGCTGATGATTTCTCAATCAAGAGTACTTTAGTTGGGTCAGACTGCATCAAAAGACAATCTCAGGATATAGGAGGAAATCAGACTGGCTAAAAAGGGGAGGAGGTAGCTCAGGAGAAGTGGCTGGGAGCGGTGGGTAAGAAAGTAAAATCTAAGAAGTAAATACAGAGAAAGATACAATGAAGGACAAAGTGGATAACAGTAGGAAAAAACAATGAATTAAAGGAGGTACCAGAAAATATGGAAGTCTTTTAATCCTACTGTGAGTGAGTTCTAGAAAGAAAAGGTCAGCAAGTTCTCTTGGCAGCAGCTGCTTTTAGGTGATGAGCTCATCTTAAGGGAATAATGCATCTCTTGCTATCCACCCTTAAAAAGGGAGTGAAAGTACACAGAGTTACCTTTTTTCTCCTTTGCAGAGTAGTTAATTCATTTTATACTGTAATGGTTTTGGTTTGGGTTTCTTTCTTTGCTTATGTTGTTAGCATTCATTTTGAAGTTAGAAGTAATATTTAACCAGGACAAATTTATGAAAGGAATTTTTTTATTATTTAAATATTACATACCCTGAAGCTTATTGGTGCCTCATATGGAAATAATGTTTTTGTTGATAGCTTTATAATTTAAAGAGAGAGCAACAAAACAGAATAGATTTTGTGTGATAGCCCATTATTTTGGTCTTACAAAAACCCCCATATATAGGAGTTATATTCCTAGGTGAAGCTGGTAGGAATTACTCTTGCTTTTGTAAGAAACTGAAAACATTCTCCTAACTTAGTTAGACTGACAGCTTGACAGAAATTTTCCATCATGCTTTCTATAGTTCCTTTCATCTATAGTTCCTTTAAAAGAGTTCTAATTTAAAGAAATTCAAACCATTCAGATAGAGGCTGATCCATGTGGTTGACTTGGTTTTTTTCATGCAAAATATTTCAATTTTATTATAATGTGAAAAAGAAAAATGCTTGATGGTATTTGAAGGATGAAAAGTTGATGTTTTCTAAAGCTTCACCCAAAACCTAAAGAGATATATAGGGTATCTGTGCTCTGTTACACTAAATGCTTGGGAGAATAGTCCTGTGTATTTCAGGTTGGCTATCTAGAGGTAATGGCCACATCTTGTTTTATCTCTTTTTTTTTTCCTATCTCCCATCAAATGAGATAATAGCAGTCTGCATACTTTGCAAGTAAATAATTAAGAAGCAGTTGAGTATCACAGCAGTGATCAAAGAGGAAGGACAGTAATTGTGTTTTTGTGAATTCAGAGCCACCTTTCACAGGGAGAAGATAGTATAATGTAGAATATCTGAGTTAGCAGCATCCATCCTGTTCACTGAAGAAGGCAATGATCCCATTAAAGAGTGTGTCATCAAATAGTTAAAGATTGTTTTTATATTCATAAAAAGGATGAGCTGAACTTGGACATACAATTTTTCTGTGACTTGTATCTTGATTATGTAAGGAAATGAAAACATCTTGGGTTTCTGTTGTATATTTCTTCAGTTTTGGCTTTATAAACAGATGTGTTCCAATAGCGAATTTCAAAACTAACAATTCTGTAATGAAGGAAGCAAGTACAGCCTATGATAATTCTTAATTCTCAGGGAGATGATCAAGCTGAAGGGAAAATGCTCAATTAGTGCTGATATTTTTGTGTTCTAATTTAGCCATTCCCACACTGAATCCATTGCTGTGCTCCACTTTTGCAATTACAAAATAATGAAGCCATTGTTCAAATTTCTTCTCCAGCTCAGGGGGACATACCAGAGGAGTGTGAAAGTGATGTCTTGCATCCATCTGGGGACATCGTTGATGGAAACCATGTCACAGCCCCTGTACCAGCAACAGCCACTTCATTGCAGGACTTAAGTGAGTTCTCAGCTCAGACTCAAAAGAAAGTACCCTTTTAAAATGTCAAATGTGTATAAAAGTCTGTATGTATGTATGCTGGTGTGGTTGAAAAATTTTCCAAAAAGTGCTAGTTCTGTACTAAAGAGGAAAGAGTGTTTTCTTTTGCTGTTCTGTATGAGGATTACTTTTTTTCACCCTGGTTTTAGTTAAATTTGGTTTTAATTTAAACATTCTTGCCACCCCTCCCAACCCCCTTGTCCAGCATCTGGTGAAATGATTTTTTTTTTCTTTAGGGTAATTAGTAAATATAATTTCTGTTCTTGATAGCAATGAGACATTAAATATTTTGGTTTGAAGTATTTTATGTACTGCTTGTCTGGATTTTTTTTCAATTTATTTTTGACTGTTGGTGAACTGTATTATCACAATGCAGTTTTAATTCTTTGGGTAGATGAGAATGATTTCAATCAGCATATGCTGCTTTTCTAATTGTTCTAGATGGAAACATTATGGTTCTTTTTATTTAGAGAAGAGCTTTGTAGCTTCTCATGATTCCCAGTACTTAGTTTGCCCATCTCATTGCTATTTGATGCTGTTCTTTGTAGTCAGCTTTTTAAATACACTGGTCACATCAACAGTATGTCCTGCAGTAATTTTCAAAGGGATTTTAAATACTTTGCTTTTTAAATATAAAGAATTATATCCAAACCCATTGCAGAGGGGGAAGGAATATAGTAACATGGAATTTGGGATAATTAAGGTTTAATGAGAATGCTCATGAAAGGAATGAGAAGTGCAGTGATCTATCAAATCTCTGGCCTCTACTTTGGCTCTACTCCTTAACTATTGGTGAGTCATTTATCAGTTTAGAGGTGGGAAAACACATTACCCAATACTCAAGAATAAGTTTGGTGTGTGTGTGTAAACAATATATCCAGTTGTTCTCCATTTACTGCTAACGTTATACAGGAACCTGGTACTTATTTGTATGCTCTTGTAGTGATTACTGAACTACATAAATCAAATGACAGATGTTGAAATAATTTTTCACAGCAGTGCTGGATCAAAGGCAGATTGAAGAACAGAACAGAGAAGTTGACAAAAACTTAGAAGAAGAAAGGAAAGGAAGAGAAGAAAGGAGCGAGAAAGAGCAACAGGACGCTTTGGAAAGTGAGCAAAAAGAAGTGGAAAAGCTTAATGAAGAGGTGGTAATTTAATTAATTCCTGACAGTGATGCAGCTCTGTAGTCCCTTGCAGTTTAGGATTGTTACATGTGTTACTTAGTTAAAAATAGATTTAATTCCAATGAAGTGAAAGTAGTAGAGACTGAGTTATTTTATGTACTTGTGTGATAAACCAGAGTGTCACTAGAATGTCTCCTTATGCCAAGTAACTTTTTCACTGGAAACAGATGCTTTTCCTTCCATGCTTCATGAAACTGGAAGTTACAGTTTTATGGCCACTGTCACCATGCTGTTGGAACAAGCTGAACATTTGCTGTCTCCGTGGTGTGGCCACTGCAAGTGGGACACCACCAGAACATGTTAATGTCCATCTGTTCATTAACCTCTGTCAGGGTGTCCAGGGTACTCTGGAAAGCAGAGGGTATTAGGAGACCTTGAGTTTGCTTAAATCCCTTTGAGCTTAAACACTCCATGTTTGTTTATGTAGTGTTCTGGATTTTTAGGTCCTGTTTAATGCTGTTTAGCCTGGTATGTTTTACTGAGGTTAGCATGAAATTCTGCATTTATTGCAGGTACTAAGGTATAAATATATTTTCCTAATCAGTATTTAATTTTTATTTTTGTGTCTTAAAGTATATCCAAGACTCAATGAAAACAGATGAAGAAATAGAAGATAAAGGGGAAGTAAAATCTGAGCATAGTAACACTGGTGCTGAAAATAATGTAAAGGATCCTCCTTCAAATCCATTAGAAAAATACATGAGAATAATTCAGCAGAGCAGAGAGCAGGAACTGGCAAACAAGGTGATTACTCTCAAAACACAGTTCCAAAAATATTATTGACCGAATTTGTGTCTTGCTAGGCATGCTTAGGAATGAAAACAATATTCACATTTTTAAGTTTTTCTTCATGTAGAAACTTTATGTAACAACCTGCAGAGTGTCTGGATTTGTGTAATGTTTGGAAAAGTGTGATGACCCAAAAGAAAAAACACTGAAAACTTTCTTCTATAAGGGTTGCTGGTGTTCTCTGGGTAGGAAGTTTTTTTGTTTTTTAAGGTACCAGGACAGTATTTAAATGTCCTCAATTTTTAGCTTAAACTGCGTTTAAATACAGTTTGAACCTACACAGGTCAGTTTGTGTTCCTCTAACAGAACTGATAGAATTTATTCTGGCAAAATGGAAAATTGGACTTTTAGAGAAGAGGTATGGGTGGGTATTACTTCAGTGAGGGAAAGCAGGATGCTTTTCTTCAGACATGATCCCAGTCTAAATTTCCAAAGTGTTACTATTCTAGGTCCAATGTAGCATTTGTAGAAATAGGGTTGGTCATTCAGAAGATTTTTATTTTCAGTTATGTGCCTTCAAAATACAGATACTATTAGAGTCACTTAAACTTTGACTTTAGAACTGGTTAGAGAAAGTGTATTTTCCTCTTGGTTGCCAGGATTCAAAAAAAGAAGACATAAGAGAAGTGTCACTTTCAGAAGGACTTCTATCTACTGAAAAGGATGACAGGTAAGGCTCCTGTATTAATCACTTCTAGAACACCATATTAACAAATAATAATAATAAATTCTAAATTAATACATAGATTTAATATGAATTACATTAAGAGACATCTGCCTCCTTAAAAAGCAACATAAATTAGTAATCAAAGCAAGTGTGTTGGAAAAATTGAGGATCTTTCCAGTTCTTGTACATGCAGGTTAAGCACTGTTTGGAACTCACAGCTGAGAGCTGCACTCCATGATCTGTTTCAGTAGCTGTGGCAGTCACAACTCTTTACCTGCAACTGAGCAGCATCCAAATTCCTTGACAGAGAGCTGGAGTTTGAGGGATTGTTCTTATGTGATGACCCCCTGGGTGAAGGTTTGTCTGTGCTGCACCTCGCCCATGGTCTGTGTTCCTAGCTTTGACTTTTCAGTAGCATCGTGGCCTTTTAACACACTTTATTCAGAGATTTTGGCTGCCTGCACTGAGTTACAACAGCCCAGGCGTTTCCTCTGGTTCTCTCTACACATTGATAAATAAGGATATGTAGGTTTTAGTTGCTTGCAAACGATAAAACAAACAATCTTCCATCAAATCTTTCAGTTTCTTTGAAGATGGAGAATTCAAAATAAGCAAAAAATGTGGAGCAGATAGAAAAAAAACCCATAAAGGTTCACCATAACCATAGGAATGATTCACTATTATATGTGCTGTTGAACATAGCAAGCCCTACCCTGCTGCTCCTGAATTGGCAGCAGTTGTGTTGTTTTCACTGGGTGAGCACAACAGAAGATAGCTCTGCTTTTTGAGATACAGGTGATGGCTTTCAGTTAATGAAGGCCCAGATCCTCCTCCTTTAGGGCTGGTTTTATTGCCAGCAGTTCACTGAAACAGCAAGAGAATTGCAGCAAAGGCAGTCTCTTAACTATTGCTTTAAAATGAGTATTAAGATTTAAGATAAACTACGTTGGACTCATAACACCTTTTTTTCCTCTCTCCTATAATCAGTAGTGTTGCAGACATTTCTCATGGAGATGTGGATGAAAGCTTCTGGTGAACAATAGCTACTGATTTTTTTAATTGTTATTCTTATTATGAGAAAGATGTTTTTACAGTAGGTTTCTGTGTGTAATAAATGTTAGGCACCAACATTGCAGGCTGTGCAATTATAAATTAATAAAGCCGATTTTGATCTGTTTCACCATTTCAGTCATTGACTTCAAACAGTGAGTCCTGATGTGTTACTAATCCAGGAGGAAGCCCTTGGGTGGGGTGGGAGAAATAACAAAGCAGGGAACAAAAACTGATCAGTATGCTTGGGTAGATTTGTATTGACACTGAATTCCTCTAAACTTTGTCAACTTTACCAACCCCCGCCCCCAACCCCTTCTGCTCCAAATGGTTCAAAGTATGGTGGAAGAAACAAAAAATTCCATCACCATCACCTGCTTTTAAAGGTGTCCTGTGGAGGCACTTGGCTCACACAGTTTCAGAGTGTGGAGTGTGACAGACCCAAACTAAGGTGCCCCTTCTGCTGCTGTGGCAGGGGCAGCCACTTTCAGAAGCAGCCCCTCTCATGGATCACCTCGTTGGTATTAACCAGCCCAGAACGGAAAGATTAAAATAAAAATGCTATTTAACTCATCTTTATTTAAGCTTTGTATTTTGTGGGTAGATTATAGGCAAGATCATTAAACTTTATTTACAGTATAAAATACAGTAGTTTTTATCAATGAAGTAATTTTGGGTGGCAGCATATATTACAACTTGCACTGCATTTGAGGCTGCTCATCTTGACCTAACCTACAAGAACATGAAGCCAAGTTTGACAGAATTTAGGGGCAAAAAACAAAGTTCTGTCTTGAATTCACTGGATGTTGAAACACAATGTACCAAAACCGTGACAGATCCAAACTTTGCTTTTTGAAATGAAGCTAAAATGTGAAGTGGTGGCTACTCTTAATTTTACATGCTGCTTAATTTGCTGTTGCAGTCACGCTGGCCTTTACAGAATTTCTGAGAGACTGCTCCTGTTGGATGTTGGGAAGGGGTAGTGCTTGTTGCATTATGCTGGCCTGGAACAACTACCACTACTGCATGCTGCACACAGCTGCAGCTGCACCTGCAGGGCAGCCCTGCCCCATGCAGGAGGGCAGGGAGCTCTGGAACAGAAGCTGTTTCACTTCAGATAGAGATGTAAAGCCTAGAGATGCACTGCCATGGAGTAGCTGTAGGTCTGGGTTCAAATAAGCATACACAAGTGTTGTCTATTATCTACAAATATTTATTTTAACACTTGGATGTAACTACAGGAAGCCCTTGGCACTGATAGAAAATATTGATTCACTGTTAGGTTACAAAAATTTATACATAGCAAAATTTAATGCTCTTTACATAAAAATATTAGACTACTTAAACAAAACTTCAAAAACTCCCAGTAATAGCTACACTGAATTAGAAAAGAATTAGGCTTTAAGACACTGCCTCCATTATTACCCTTATGCAAACACTGGGCTAGAACATCACCTGCATTGCTGTAGAAATGTCTCCTTCATGCAACAGGTAAGAACATACACTAGGCTATTTTGTCATATTTGCTCTACATCAATCAACTTTGCCCCTTTTTTGAAACTGTCAAATTAGACTTCAATATTTAACAAAAGAAATTATATTTGAAGTTGATACCCCCCAAAAAAATGCCTTTTCTCTTAATACTGATTTGAAGGAATTTGTGCTTCCTTTGATGTATATTCAGCAAACAGTCAAAACTACCAAACCACACATCAGCTTAGCAGGGGTATGACTTGAATATTTAATTTTTTCAAATGAATGATGTATTTTTACTTTTCCCCCCCAACATTTATATATATATATATATATATATCATATAGAACAAACACCAAATATACCATCACTAATACTCAAGATATCACTGAATGCTTCTGAAAAAAACCATTAATTAGAAGGCAGACTTCTATGGGAAATGACTTTAAAATGGCACCAGTCTGTTTGTTGGGTTTTTTTCTGAACACCATGTTTTCTTAGTGTGCTAATTAATTTGTAAAAAGGAAAACATATAAGCACTGACTATAAATTTGCTAAGCACCAAGATAGAGAAAGGTGGACATCCTGTATTTTATGGCTGCAAATTTTATTGTTAGTGTAAAACTCTGCAAACTTTCTCATCCGCTCATTTGGAATAGTCAGATCAGTGTCATTTTAATAAGGTAACACTTTCACTTACTTAAAATGTAGGATAATGGTCTCCTGCCACTGTATAAATGCTAAGACATTTATAGAAAATAAATATTAAGGCAAAGCTGACATTTATTTTCAAAGAAGGGGATCATTATCCAGATCCAGGGATCTACATTCCATTAAATAGTTAATAAAAAGATTAGAAACTGGGACATTTGCTCGACACTCAGGTGAGCACAGGGACATGACGGCCTCATCATGGATGCGTGTGGCACAGGAGTGGAGCTGCTCCCGTGGCCCAGGCAGGGGCGTTCCCAAACAGCCCCCCTGCAACCTGGGAGGTGCTGCAGCTGTGCCACCACACAAACACGAGCTCCTCTCAGAAATGCCAGCTGGGCACGGGTTCCTTTGGGAGGTGCTCAGTCGCAGGCCATGCCTGTGCCTGAGGTCTGCACAGATCTACTGCCTGCTTGGCACCTGCCAGCGTTTGTGCAGGGCGGCATGCTGTAGAACAAGTCAAATATTAAATACCACAAGTCTCAAAGAAGAATAATTTGGTCACTTTTTGTAAAGTGTTGCCTTTTAAAATGCCTGGAATAAACCATCCATTCTCTGTTAGAAAGGATGGAAGATTACCCATGGGAAGATTTCCCTAAAAAAGTTTTCCAGGAGCTGGAATGTGAAGCTTTTACACTTCTAATTTTGTTTGGTAGACACACATCTGTACTGCAGAGCAGCTATTTGCTGATTTGTCAGAGCTACAGAATTCTTCTGCTGAATTACTGTGGCAAACATTTATGTGTAAGAATTGAGTTGCTCTTTTGACCGAGACTGGATATCCTGAAGCTCCTGCTCTTCTTTTGCTTTGATATCTTGGTAGGCCTGCATTTTGCTTGCATCCTTTAAGTAGGCCCAGTTAGAAGACAGTATCATGAGGAAGTGGATCTGGAAGAGAAGGGTGAGCATGATGGCGAGTGAGCATGTCAAGAGGCAAAGCAAGCTGCTAGTCAGATTAATAGACGCTCTTTAAAATAACGACCAAAAAAATAGTTATTCTACGTTAATAAGCATTCTGTTATTAAAACAAGCACAGAGGCTATTTTTCAAAGATCTCTAGAATTTGGCATGCTAATAACTCAGTTATTCACAGTTTAGAGAAAGTTAGTACAAGGATATTAAAATGAGCTACAGAGTTGTACGGGTCAATTAAAATGCAGAATGGGGGGAAGCAGGAAAACAGTTTTGTACATGGCAGTATACAGAATCTGTAAACTACGAGGTGCTCAGAAGAACTGCTTTCTAAGGTCGTGGTGTTTATGCATATCCAAGCCCAGAGCCCGGCAGGTCGTTTCCCCCAACAAGCAGATGAGAATTCCACCCTCCCCCTGGAAAAAAACCTGAAACTGTGAACTGTTTTATTTATGCGAACAAGGCTACATTAACACATCAAAAAATTAAACATGAAAACATGAGTCCAAAACTAAGCAAAAGCATGCAATCTCTGGGTTAAGAAGTCTTAATCTTGTATTTTTATAGCTACATTTTAAACTTCCATTGTCCAACCTCAGGTGAAGAGTTTTATATTGTATATAGCAAATGGCTCCTTTTTTTTAAATTATTATGTGTTTGTTGTTCTAGTTTGTGCATTCGTCTCTTGCCAACTTCTTTTGCCCATACTTCATGCAAAAACATGTACATCTGAAAACATTGATTCACTTCTCCTTCTTTTTTCTCCCCAACACTGTAAAAAGGTCCCTGTGATCTATGCATGGTTTTGCTTCCTGTGCAGTCATACTTACATTTTTGAGATCTGGCTACTGAGAAATCAGTTACTAAAGTGCAGCCATACAAGAACAGAAGTTATTCATATGCTGTTTCTTACTAGTTCAGGGTCCAAAAGAAAGAATGTGATTGTTTTACGCAGAGCTAAGACAAGGATTTATTTTTTGAGAGAAAGGGTATCATTCGGCACTTACTTAAGAGTAAGAGAAAATAATTGATTTCATCATGCATGGAATCACTTGGAAATAGAAGCAAATTAATTCATAATACCTGGGCTTCTGATCTCTGCCAAAATAGACTGGCACTACTTCATTATTCCCTTGCTTTCACACCATATGTATTTTGTATGCTTGGAGGGTATTTGTATTTGGTGTTCATGGTGGAGAATAAATTAGTACATCTGACCCTGAACTGTTCCAGTATTTGTTTGAGATGACTGTTAGAAATCAAGTGGAGACTTGAAATGAAAACATCCCCTTCTCAGAAGGATGCTTTATAAACGCCCCTACAGTAACTGAATCCTCTCAACATGAAAAGATAGCCAGATCTCATCCACATCATAGTTCATATACAAGAAGTCATTTCATTAATCTGATAAGCTAAACGATGCTTACTGAAGCTATTTACAATTACTGTAACAAAATTCAGAAAGCTAGACTTTTAGTCTAGGGTGTCAGTGGTATTTCAAGCTACGCAATGCAGCTTTTTACTGGGCTTATACAATTTAGAATTTAGTGCAGCAATCTTCCCGACTCTTAAACTTCAAAACAGCATAGTTATATGTAGTAGCCATCATGTAGATCAGCTGGTGGAAGAGAACAAAATACAGGAGAGTAAGATACAACAAGGTGACGGCTCAAGCCCACTTGGGCAACTCTCGATACTTTTACAACAGATGTTACTCTGAGCTCCTTCCAGGGTGAAGATGCAAGATAAATAACCTGCCATTTCTCTGGGGAGGATAACCCAGCACAAACCCTAAGGCTATTTTGTCAACCAGTTGTGAGTATTGGGCTTGGCTGGCACAAGGTTAGCAGCTGGCCACTAAAGGAAGTGTTAGACATAGGAACAAGTCATCTTGTTAATGTCCCTTTTCCCAGCCGCTACCTGGAACAGGCACTGCAGGGTTGGACCAGTCAATCTGCCTGGGTCCAGGCAAAGGAAACCAAGAGGTTACAAGCAGCTGATCAAATAAACTACAAAAATGAAAATAAATAGTCGAAATAAAAGCAGAAACAGTGGACAGAAGTAGGATTTTGAAAGGACATGCAAATAATTTTTTCCTAAGTATGTGGGAGGCGGGTTAAGATGACTTCTTAAAGCAAAAGTTGGGGACCTGCTGACTTGTGATGACCAAACCATAGCAGCAAATAGTGGTGATTACAGCTCACCCTCCTTCATGTCTAGTATCACTACTTTTAATATACACAAAATTTAATCTAAAAGCATCTTAAGCCTAAAATTAACATTTTAAATTATAAAACAACAAAAAATACTACCCACCAATGCTATGACAGTGGCACCAGCTCCAGCACAAGCCACAATGAACAGGTGATAAGACATGTAGAACTAGAGAAAAAAACATGTTAAAAACATTGAAGTAATTCATTAGGAATAGTACAAAATGCATTTCAAGTGTTCTAGAGAGTAAGGATAATAAAACAGTCTTTGTAGCATGGTAGCAAAGCTCTAGAAAATAAAAATGTACTGAAAATAATTTTTTTTTGATGATGTAACAATTGCTTCAGTGTTATATTTAAAGCAATCTCTCTACACTCCTTGCATGAGTTCTCTCCAAAAACTTTCATCAAGTATTTACTACAGGGTGCCCAAGTGACCTGTAGTCAAAAGCTGCACACAGGTTAAGTTTCTATACCTCATTTGTGTTGCAGATGTTCTCTAAAATTGGGCCACAGGCTTTGCCAGGTACAGCATTCCAAGGGATAATACCTGAAATACCACAGAAAAGAAACCACTAATTTCAGCAATCAACACACACTTTCTGTTCCTCTCATCTTTTCCACCCACTTGCCAGTTGTGTTCCCATTCTGGGCATCTGTACGTTGACCAGTACAGCTTTGAGTTGGCAGCAGGAATTAAAACAACTCCCTCAAGTTATGCTTTCTCCTCACACTGAGGACTGCTGCCAAGGCATGTTCTCAGATGTGGTTTTCCCATCTGGCAGCCAAACAGTTGGTTGGGTTTTTGCACTTTGGGTCCAGTTGCACACTCTGCCTACTCCCCCACTCAGCACAGAAGAGAGAATCTGCATCTCAGAGGCACTTGGCACCTTCAGGATAACACTTACTAGATGAGGTTCTACTTGAAGAAGAAACTACTGTAGAAGGGTGTGAATATAGAGCTAGAGGGAAGAATTACAGCATTTTTTTTCTGGTTTCGTTCCAATAGGTAAAAAGCATCAAGTGAACACTGCTACAAGAAAGTTCAGTCTGCTGCACCTCATATACTCCCAATTACTTTTCCTACATGATTGAAAGTCTGAAAAGTCAACAGAATCTAGCAGATGAAAAATAAACTTTTAGGCCTATAACAGATGTAAAGCTTAAGCAAAACCCACTTGAATTAAGAGAAACCCAGTTTGTTTCCCCATACAACTTTGCATTTCCACCCAGCTGGTTGGAATTAGCAACTCTATAAGCAGCAGGTCATTGAAATTATCTCAGGATGGCACAGCTTTCAGAAAGATTTTATAGGATTGACTTCCAAGTCAGCTGCTTCTCTGCAACTGTTGTATACAATTCCAGCCTTTCAGCTACCACTTTCATCCAAAAACGTGAGGAAAGCTCAGTGACACAAGTTGTCTGTTAGGGAGCTGCTCTCTCCCATCATGCACTGAAACCCAAATGGTTTTACTGATCAGGGGAAAAATACAGCACAAATACAGCTGCAAAACAACCAGAAGAAACAGGAAGGTGGAGGAGCACATCTCCCTTCACTCCTAGGCTTTGCTGCTGAAGAAAATGTCTTCCCAGCCTCTTGCTGTGAGCTGCTAAAATAGAATGTAAATGTTTAACTGATTGAAGACTTCTTGCTTTTAAAATTAGTATATCTTTTCTTCTACTGGACTTACCCGGACAGGAGAGCAAAGCCAAGCTTTCTTACTTTTTCAACTTTGAATCCATTTTCTCAGCTTTGAATGACTTAGTCCAAAGAAAGAAACATTCCTAGAAAATGCTAGCTAGAATGAAGCCAAAAGTAATGGTGACAAAAGATCTTCTGCACAAGGGAAGCTAAAAAGATTAACTTGAAGAAAAACTCACCTTAAGAAATGAAAAGCCTGACCCTATTTTAAGTTATTGTCCCAGGTTCCTTAGGTTTCTGCATGTCATTGGAAAGTAGCATTAATTCATTATTAGTTATGGGCAGACTTTTAATTGCAGGTTTTTGGTTTTTTAACTGAAAGTAATTCTCAGAGCAACATTCAGACATTTACTTCATTTTTAAATGTAAAACAGCTTTCTGAAAGAACATAATATATGCATATGGGTTCAAAACCCACAATGTGGTTATTTATTTCTCAGCACTGTTTCCAAGAAGTTTATTTTGAGGCTGATCTATTTTCAAACCTAATATAACAGTATTGGAAACCACTACAAAATCATTTCAGATAAGTGACTTGTCACTTCAGTGAAATTGATTGCATCTGGAAAAGGATCAGTGTAATGTGAATTAATTAGAAAAGTAATAGCACATTCAGAGATAGAAGATACTTTTGCATTTGATTCATCTGATAAGGCTGAGACAAAACTACTGAGGAAAGACTGAAGAGAAAGGATGAAGTTTTTAATGGGGATTAAAACGAGTACCGTATTGCCTGATGTCCACGCAGATCTGGTCCCCTGGCACGGTCACATTTGTCTGAAAAGATTTGATGACTTCACAAGTTGACCATATGTTATAGAACATAAAGACAGGCACAGCTGAGAAGCCGAAGACCCCGAGCCAGGCCACTCCAAGCACATAGGTGAGGAAAACAAACTGGGCAGAGAAAACACAAACACTTTGTGTTAATTCTTTGAAAAGACTACTTAAATTTTCCTTTAAAATTCTTCAAAATAATCTTAAAGCATACTTTCAGAATTCAAATAAGAAAACATTTGGTGTCCAAGCACACAAAATCAGTATCCTCATTGCTTACAAATACTATGGTAGTTTAAGTGCTACTGAGAAAGTAATTCAGGCATTTCCTTTTTCATCAGCCTGCTTGAGTAAACAGATTGCCCTCAAGAAAGAGCAGCCCATTGATTTCTCAAGATTCTCAGCTAAGCAGGGATGCTAGTCGTAGGCTAAAACCAATAAATTCCAACAAAAATCAATTTAAGGGTTTTTTTTTAAATTAACTATAATATACCAGCATTTCTGTACAACTTACAAATCAAAACCACACAGTGAATCAATGCTCACAGAGCTCTCCCATACTCCCTGATTTATTGAAATCAATTTGGAATGTAACATTTGAAAATACCTCTTTTTGCAAACATACCATGACGGTTAACAGCAGATCCGAAGGATTGAGTTGGTCTAATACACATTGCCAAGCAGAAAATTAATTAATTCACATTAGAGAATCATGGATTTGTCCACTGAAATTTGCTGGTTTGGGTTTGCTCTTTTAAAAAAAACTACATTACATGCATTTTCTTTGGTAAGATATAAGATGTGGCACTGATTGCTCTGGAAATCTCCAGCTCCCTCCTCCCACTGAGCCCTGTCCCTTTTCCCCTCCTCTTCTAAGTGTGATGGTGAAACAGTAGTTCTGGCATCAGTTCCTAGCTCCCCCCTCCTGGTGAGACTAGGATTTGGATCCTACTTGGAAGGTGGGGGAATGCTGTTACATCTTCTGTGCTCTCTTCTCACTGTTAGCTGCGGCTGTTCTCTTAGCTGTAGGTGGAATCCAGTAAAGCACTGGTGTCCTACTGTCTTACTTAAAACTTAGTGTCAGAGGACAAAAGCAAGGATGGGAAAGGCTCTCAGGGAGGAGGATTCTCAGCCTGACCCAGAACCAAGGGACTGAACTAATGCTGCACTGGTGGAAGTTTGCATCCCCCCAGGTTTTTTCCAGAATAACCAGGCAAGTGTTAGAGCAAAAGCTGAACAACTGATCAGGTTTCAGCCAACGGGGGTGGAGTGTGGGGAGGTGGAAACTCTTGCGAAGCTATGGCCCATAAAACCCCAGCTAGACTTTAATTTATAGACAACTCAGCTGAATACCCTATTTCATATTAGCGCCTATACCAGACCTGTATGTTTTGTGTGAGAATTGAAAATCCTCTCTTTGGATTTTGGGAAGGACAAAGTGGACCAGGTTAAAGGATTTCTGTAAATACACTACAAATGAACCATGAGTTTGCATATGTGTATGTGGAAGTGTGCATGAGAGGAAGTGCACAAAGCCTTTAACTCCTAAAATAGCCAGGAAAAAATAGACTCACTCTCACATTTAATGTGGTAACTGTGGGAAATGGCTATTTTGCATTACCAGAGCCAACAAAAATAATTTAGGGAAGATGGACGTCTTTCTTCTGTAACAACCTTATGCAAGATGGGACTGTCTTTCAGGACTTTGCTCAGCAATGTAATGGAAGAAGAAGAAGTACAGAAGCTCTTGATCAAAGTGGCAGAAGATCCCTGGATGTCCAAAAGCCTGTTGCCTGTACCCAGCTGCAGTCACTAGTCTGTTAAGTATTTTATCTCCTCACAAACCTTATTCTTGCCCTAAGGTTTTACACAGCAGCATACAGGCACTTTTCCTGTCACCACCAAACATTGATGCATCTTACAAGAGCTCTAAGCCATTACTCAGATGGTAAATTCTCTCCTTCATTGTGTGGACAAATATGGATAAATGTGAAAACATGTTGTTCTGCTGTATTTCCATGTGTCACACTGGTGTTTGTATAAGCAGCGACAATCATGTGCCTGCAACTACTCAAATGCACAAGGAATTGTCTGCACTGATGAGATGCATGGATGTGTATGTTTCTATTTTATTTTGGATCTTTTGAAAATACAGATCTAATTTTGCTCCTTGGTGAAGACCATGCTTGCTAGAAAAAACCTGAGCAAATAGCTGCTTAACTAGAAAATTATCAGATGCCTTATTTTTATTAGCTCTCAAAAAATTCAGTAAATACCCAACAGCACAGTGGAAAATTGCTAACTCTCATGAAAATAAACATGCATTTCTTTTGTATTTAACCAGCTGAAAGTACATATTTTTTAAGTACAGGATCTAGACTGTATATTAAAATGCAACAATCACATCAAAAGCCTCTTCTCTTTTCACCCACACTTTCCCGTGGGCGATCTGTCATACTGCTTAGCTTCCTCCATAACTACGAGCTTTGAATTCAGATTTTCAGTAATAGCTTTGAAATCTTCTTTCAGAAATGCAGTTATGGCTGTTCTTGCACGGTGTGCCCTTGGGGACAATGTGGGTGAGAAGCTGAAGTTTTATTTTTAGTTAAACTTTGCTTACAATTTTCTTCAAATACAGAAGTATACGGAAGAGAATATGGCTGGTAACTTTAGAGTTCCAACTGCTTTGGCTTTGTGAAAAAGCCTTGCTGTTCTATCTGTCTGCCTTTTGCCATCTGCAAATCAATACTTGATTCAAGTGCAAAGATGTTGCGAAGTTTCATTCATTCATTACTGTTTGTTGAAGGATCCAGACACTCAAGCACAACTGACTATGGAAGTCAGAGCCATTACAGTTTGATATTTAAATAGCTCTGCAAACCACAGCCATTTTACAGTCTGCCTTTAAGCATCACTCAAGTGTTCCACGTTTAAAAGCACAAATTTCATTTTGGCTCACATTTAAGGTTTTAAAATTAGCAGTCTCCCCAGTTTAGTTTAGACCAGTGGGTTCAGCTTTATGTCAGGGGAGGCTATGGCAGTTCCCACCCAGCCCATCTGCAGCAGTTTGATTTGACCAAGCACCCTTGAAGTTCAAAGAAGAACCAAGACATGGATTGACCCTGACCACCCACAAGGAGTTAAACAAAGAAGGCAGCAATATCCTGGTGTTCAAAACCCAGGAGTCAAACCAAGCCCAAGGTTTTAGCCAGCAAAGACTGCTGTTCTCATTTCTGATCCCACTCACCATTCCACTGATGCAGCGGCCACAGGCTGTTGTTTTGAACTCTCCATGCAGCTCCTTCACAGCACTTGTGGTATAAAAACCTTCTGCCAAAAGGATTATTCCATATAAGAAGAAAAATGATGCAATGCCATAGATTACATACTGCATTAGCTGTATTCTAAAACGGAAAAGAAAAAAAAGATACACTTAGATTTCAGTCCTATAAAAACAAAGTCAGTCCTCTCAAATTATAATAAGTGAGAGATAACTCCTAGAAACAAAGTTCAAGGCTCCTTAGCATTTTAAGCAAGCGGACTGCAGGAAAACACTGGTATGACTGTGCCCCTTCCCAGGTAAGCAATCCTGATGCGCCTTAGTCCTGCACCCACCCGAGCATCCCCGGCTGCTGCTGCAGTCCTTACATTGACTGGTGTTTGTCACCAGGTTAAAGCTGCAATTTCATGCCTCCACTATGAAGGTTTTCTTTTTCCTCTTACTGATCCTGACGCCTCACTTGGGAATGTCTGACAGGGACAAAGCAGGGCCTTGAAATGGCAAAGCATGGAGCCAAACCCCTGACTGAACTACCAGGCTCTGTGGCCATTCCTTCGGCTTAGGGAAAGGAAGCAGTCCCTGAAATTCATCATTTCCACCTGTGAAATCCAATTAAGTTTGCAAAAATTTCTAAATTCAATAATACTTGTCTGATACAAAACTCAGCAAACACGCAGTGACTTCTCCTGAGACTGCTCTACAGCCTGGAAGGGTAGTTCCAAGTGAGCTGGTAGTTTCAGTGCTTTAAGTCACAGCGGTGTTGAGTGCCTCAAAATGTTAAAAATTCTCTTAAAAAATGAAAGAGTTATTTAGGAAACACTTCCACTTTAGGTATTCTGGAACCACTTAGAGGAAGATCATCTCAGGGCACATGGTATAAGCACTTCCCTCAGATGGTATTTGAGAAAGTTTTTGATTCCTTAAACATCTACCATCTGCAATGACATTCTAACAGTATTTTTCCTTTAGCTAGAAGAGGTAGATGGAAAGAATGATTTCTAAATACTATCAATCAGATTCTGTATCTGAAGCTAATTGTTTTGGAGGACCAGAATGCCAGATCTTCCATACAACACTTCTGGTCTCCAAAAGTCATATTTCGTTATTAGCATGATTACTCCAGAACTTCTTAAAAGGAATTTGATTGTTGGAATGGTTGTTTTGGATGAAGCTATTCACAAAACCAAGAGGTTAAATTTATACATCCACACTACCAGTTTTCTGAGGATAAATGTTTTCCTCAGATTTTTTTTTTCCCAATTCTTGCCACTCTCCACAATGTAGCTGCTAACATAGATCTCCAAAGAGCATCTGAATGTTTTAGCTTAAAGAAAATTAATGACTACCATTTATATAGTTAAATGTTACCCTTGTATCAAAATAGAATATTGCTCATTTAAAATTTTATGTGGGAGGTATTATCTTTGTTTTCCAACCTGATAAAAAATAACAGGATACGTCTGTTTCACCTGTGCTGTAAAGCACAAAAAAATTAACTCAGGATTTCAGAGAGTATAGAAGAAATCATTTCACCATCATTGATAGTCCAGGAGAGACTCAATGCATGCTACCAGAAATCAGTAATAGGAAAAGGGGTTAAAAAGTCTATTCCATAGGGTGTCTTACTAATGTATTTTTCTTTTTTTTTTTTTAATGTCTCTGTAGCCTGAAATTATTTGCCCCTTTCTAACACTTCTCCCTTGCTACCCCCTTCGCCCAGAGCCGAGCCCTGAGCTGCTCTGGTAGGAATTATGCATTTCCCCAGCTGCTGGTGCTAACATGACAAGAACCATTGTCAACAACTCTCCAAACCATAAAACTTGCTGCCTGTTACTGCTGCTTTTGCAATTTCTTCTATTTTGCTCAAATGGAGACTGATGCAAGCACAGGGTGTTTTGTTACCCAGTTGCTGAAGAACAGCTGCTTACATTTTCTTACTAAATGTTGTGTCTAACTGCAGGGCCCTGGTGGCTCATGCCCTGGAGCTGGGGACACACTGCCTGGCCACAACCAGGGACTGAGCGTGTCCAGTGCTGGGAGGCAGGACCCCAGTGGGGAGCAGGCCCAGAGCAAGTCTGGAGACAGAGGGTCCTGTGGAGAGCAGAAGCCCTGAAATGGTGCTGTGGGACTGGCACCAGTGCTCAGAGGGCATGCAACAAACTGGCAGGTCTATGCCTGCAAGCGTATAAAAGGAGTCAGTGACAAGAGAAATCAAAAAGAAAGTAAGAATTAAGTGTGCTGCATATGGCCCTGATACCAAAGCCTTCAAATATCACCCTGAAAGCTGTGTCTTGCTTGCTGCCTGTGCACCCCTGCATGTGCCATGCCCACCGTGCTCGTCACAGGGGCCCCTCATCACAGCACGCACAGCCAGACTGGCTGCCGGACATGGGACACAAGGCAGCACTCCAGGCCTTCCTCTGCCCTCACAGAGGAGCCTCAGGAACATAAAAGACCCAAGTATTTCACCAATGGTTATGTCCAAAGGCTACATTTGCAGATCTTTCCAGTTTTTTCTCTTTTTTCTCATATACCAGTCCAGCTTCTTCTGAAGAGGGATAGACAGAACCATGCTTCCCTGTTACTCCTGACATCCCTTCCAACTTTATGTCATCAACAAAAACTAAAACTACTCTCAGAATAAAATTGTTACCCCTTGTTCTTTTACAGCAGGCCCTGGTAAAAGTCCCTCTTCAGCTCTCTTGTAGGTCCCTTTAGGTGTTGGAAGGCTGCTGTAAAGTCTCCCCAGAGCCTTCTCTTCTCCAGGCTGAAAAGCCCCAGCTCTCTCAGCCTGTGTTCATGGGAGAGGTGTTCTAGCCCTCGGATCATCTTGGTGGCCTCCTCTGGACTCGCTCCAACAGGTCCATGTCTTTCCTGTGTTGAGGACCCCCAGAGCTGGATGCAGCACTGCAGGTGGGGTCTCACCAGAGCAAAGGGGTAGAATCCCCACCCTTACCCTGCTGGTCATGCTGCTTTTGATGCAGCGCAGGATATAATTGGCTTCCTGGGCTGCAAGTGCATATTTCCAACTCATGTTCAGCTTTTCATCCAACAGCACCCCAAGTCCTTCTTGGCAGGGATGCTCTCAACCCCTTCATCTGTATATCAGTACATCAGCATGTATTGATACTGGGCATTGCCCTGACCCATGTGCAGCACCTTGCACTTGCCCCTGGTGAACATCATGAGGTTCACACAGTCCCA
The DNA here is from genome assembly GCF_017639235.1 of Corvus kubaryi. Lineage (NCBI taxonomy): Eukaryota > Metazoa > Chordata > Aves > Passeriformes > Corvidae > Corvus > Corvus kubaryi. The sequence continues at coordinate 73,198 of NW_024581892.1, read as the reverse complement.
CTCCTCAAGGCTTTCAAGGTCTCTCTGGCTGGTATCCTTTCTCTCAGGTAAGCAAACTGCACCACTCAGCTTGGGTGTCATCTGCAAAGCAGCTAAGGATGCACTCAATTCCACTGTCTATGATACTGATGAAGATATTAAATAATACTGGTCCCAATATGAACAGGTGTACCAGGATACACACTTTGGTTCTTTGTATGCGAGCACCAATAAATGACTGAGTGCTGTTACAAAAACAAGCAACCTAATACTCAGGGGCGGAGACTGAGGTCTGAATCCATCTCTAGTTATTTAGCATGAGGGTGTTATGATGAATAACGGGAATGGGAGGCATACTTACACTTCACTCAGCAAAGCATGGTCACTGGCAGTCGTGGAGAAGTGCTGCTCGAGGATAGACACAGTTCCCGTGAGTGCCACGTGGCCACAGCCACAAAACAACGCTACCCCCGAGAAGCAGAGAATGGTTGCCACGAGCGAAGCATATGGCACTCCTCCTAGGCACTTAATGCAACATTCAAAGCAACCTAAGCAGAAGAAAGAAAGCAAAAGAAAGGTCATGAGCAAAAAGCAAATTATGAGGAAAAGAACATTCGTCCTCCACTTGGTAAAAGCCACAGGGAATAAAAGGCCCAGGCATTGACATGCTAAGCAAAAAATCTATAGGTGGTACAAGACAGCATCACCCTCTAAAGCAGTGACCTACAGATCTGTTGGTATGGACTCAAAGCCCAGAAAGTGGGCTGAGTGCTTCTGTCTTTACAGGATCAAGAGGAGATCGATGAGACAGCCTATGAAATGGAAAAAGAAAAAAAATCACTGTCTAAAGTGATCCATCGCAATTCAGCTGCTCATCCAGGACTCACCGTGTTTCAGCATTACTAATGGCAGGAGCACCAGCTATGATGGCAACACTCTGCGAGCCAGAGTGCCAAATACTCAAGATAATAAAGGCTTTTGGAAAAGTAGGAGGTATTTTGCACTTTCATTGGAAGATGAATAAATTTAGGTCTGCAAAACCTAACTACCCTACACTCTCCCAGTACTCTCAAGTTATCTTTTTATATAAATCCATATGAGGTTACAGGGATACAGACACTTTAACAATAGAAAAATTGAATGGGTTCCAAAGAGTAACAATTTTTGTCGAGGGCAGCTGTATGAAGCTGTATTACACAGACAATACATTTCCAGCTTTTTATAGGATACACAGGATTTACAGTGATCCCTGAATACAGTTTGCAGTAGCGTAATCAACTGAAATGCATTGTTTAACTGGTCTGAGTTAACAAAACACCCCCCCAGAGCTGCTATTTGTATGAACACTGTAATAAGGAGGTTGCAGCTGAATTGCCAGGTTCCTTCCAACTGCGTGGCCTGAAAACCCATCTGCTTACAAAGCTGGGAAATGTAAATCGGAAACAAACACAGCTTTTAACTGCGCTATAATGGTAATGGCAATCCATACCAATTCATTACTTCAGGGTGATGGCATTAAGCTGTCTCCATTAATGTGCATTTCATACAACTGCACAAAACACAAGCCATTAAGACAATGCTTAATGGAGTGGCCAGCATCGCACGTCGCAGGACAGCCACTGCTGCTACGGCAAGGCGCTACACGGACAAAGCATTTGAAGGCACGGAGACAGCTGGCAAATGAGGACATCACATCACATCTTCCCACCCAAAAACTTCCTCACAAAGATCAGCAAGTCTCCAGCCACCACATGAGGCAAGTTTATTTTTATCCCCCTCTCTTTCCCACTAATGAATGAGTTGCAGAGCAGGCACTTCCGTGAGGCACTGGGGAATAATATGTATCCGATAACTGAAAGATTTCCCATTTCATAAGTGAGAAACTCTTCTTTTAGAGAGTCACTAGCAAGTGCCCTAGTCAGGCTTAAGCAGCTATCACCATCAAAATGACTTACGAAACACCACTTCACTAACTGCAGACAAGATTTAATTGTATAGAAACAAGCCTGGGAAGTTTTTATAGTCTACCCACAGCTGGAGTCCACTCAGTAGGAACTATCTTCATGACAAAAATACTGCCAAATGAACAAACACTGCAGCTCGGCAGTAACAGGCCAAACAAAATCCAAATGCACGCTATCAGAGGAAATCATCTCTGAGTTTCATTTTATCACAGAGGTCCAGAGCTGAGTTCAGACACCAGACCTTGCAGAGCAATCCTCTGCTTTGGGGAACCTGCCTGAGAGCAGCTCACATGCAAGAGCAGCCGTACATGTGAGGCTGGCTCACCTCTGCAGCATCTGCTCCCAGGTCAGGCCCAAACCTCCCAGAGTTAATTCAAGAAATGCACCTGGTGCAGGATTAGCCATGAAAGATTATCCAAGACTAACTATGCTCTGACCCAGCAGACAACACACATGTGGTCACAGTCCAGCTCAAAACAAACCACCCTTCGGGCCACACTCCTAAAGCAGGAGACCCAACGCCTGATCATTGCTCAGTGTGTAGAGGCTGATCACCTAAATCATGCTGATCCCACAGACTGCTTAGCAGAAAGATCCTATCAAAGACAGGAAATAAAAACAGCTGGAAGCAAAACCAAGAGACTGACAAGATCCAAAAGAAAAGCTGCTGGTTTCAGAAAATGGTAGCAGCCTGACAAAACTAAAAACTGGTGTAGACCCAGGAGTGATGCTTAATACCCCATACCGCCAAGCCAGCTTTCCAGGCTACTGGCAGAACATTTGCCCTGAGGAGTTTGTTGGATCCCTTACTCAAACACATGACAATTATCTGCCACTAATCCACAGACCCTCGAACACAAGGCAACAGTGGCAGACCCCCTCTCACCTCTCAGCAACTAGCAGCTGCACAGATCGTCTTTGTGGCCATACTCTTTGTCTTCCTCTGCAGTCCAAGTAAAAAGGCATCACAGAATTTGGGTGGCTTTCATTTTCTCAGTGCAGAACAAAGCCAAGGGACAACCTCAGAGGTGTCTAAAGCAACCACATTATTTTGGGCACAGAAAACTGCCCAAATGCAGAACTGCAGGAACTACTCACCTTGACCCCAAGACTAAAGCAGGAATCAGAGAGACTTTGGTACACCTGGAAATAGCACACAGCCATCTTGCAAGCACATGAAGCATCTCAAACCAGCATGTTTCCAAGAGACAGCATCCATCCACACGTAGTCATTCTGCACCCAAATTGACAGCAGAGCTACACAGCCTCCTGCCAGAGGGTAACTAACTGCGGGACACAACCTCATCGCAGTGCTGGGGCTGCCAGACCTCCCCCCCAGATCCCACTGTGAACACTCTTTATGAGCAGATTAAAGCCATGCCTAGCCTGAGCAATACAACTGATTTTATGATTTTAACAGAAGACTAAAACAGTACTGCTAAGAGCAGCTTTCAAAACCAGCTACAGTTTGAAGCTCATCAAGAACTAAGATACGCGTACCAAGCTTCCCAAAGAAGCACTGAAGCAAAGCAGAGGATTTCTGAAAACAATTAGAAAGCTTTCCAGGAAGCCTTTATGTTCTCTCTCTGTAACTCCAAGTCAGCAACTATCTTCACACAGTACAACTGAAACCCCAGGATGATGTTTGTCTAGCTCATGTTCACAAAATAACTTGCTAATACTCTGATGACAACTGCAGGCTGAAGGCCTGTGAACTCAAGCTGACAAAAATAAGTAGTATTAAAATAAGTTCAGCTCCAATTTTCTGTTAGTTTTTACTTTCCATATGGCCAAAACACTGAACTGTTCAGCTGTATACCCACTTCCAATGAAACAGTGTAAAATGATTTAAATATGAAACTGTACAGCACAAACACACATCACTGCATCTCCCCTTTCAATGGCCATTTTGTACGAGGCATCACTAGAACCTTTTGTGCAACTCAGCAGAATAAAAACATTTTTTGTCCTCAGGCTGGCGAGCAGCAGTTGCCATGGAGGCAGGTTAATAACAGCCCAATGATTTGCCCAGAGCTGCCTGTGATCTTGGCTACAGATTTAACACACTCTCAGAAGGAGGCCAGCTAAAACAAAGACTGAGATTATTCTCTAGGGAATGAATGCTATTAAACACACACACACACAAATATTCTTGCTAAAGGACAAAAATAAAGAGAAGAGAAAGAAACAGGAACCAGCTATTCTTTTAAACTCCTGGAAGCTATCAGTCACAGGAAATTGGTAAAGGATGAACCTACATATGTACATAAATCGGCAATGAGTTGCTCAATGTATGAAGAACAATTATACAATCTGCCCAGCAGTGTATAGCCTACTGCATATATGCAGGGGCTTAGCCATTCAATTTCCCATGCCAAATGGTGACTGTGTGGCTAAACCTCCATTGGTACTTTAAGTACAGCTTTAAGATTTAAACTCGGAACAGCAAGGTAATAGAGAAATAATGGAAAGTGGTCTTAAAATAAAAAAAGAAGAAGAGGCAGTTCTTGGACTACCTTATCCTACTAAGGTCAAATCTGTGCTTTGGAAATGACAAAAGACAATGCAATAGGATCAGGTAGCTTCCTTGATTATTCCTAGGGCTTGCTCTAGGAAGATCATACATCATTCAAGCCCAGACTTAAAAAGCTGGGACAGGCAGATGTTCACAAAGCCATGCCTCAAAGCAAAGCATGGAAAACATGATGTAAAGAAGGAATATCCACACCTCCTGGACAGAAAACCAGCCTGTTGTCTAATGTTCCAAACACCTCCTAGGTTGAACGAGTACCTCAGTGCACCTCTGGTACTAACCACAGGCCCATAGCCAAAGTCACTATGGAACAAAAAACCAAGGAACCAAGAAAACCTGAAAGGAGCTTTGAAAAGCTTTCCCTTTCAGGGAACTAAACCTCCAGGATCCTGTGACTGTCTGCCATGAGTTAGTTCCCACTTCCTTTTCTTTAGAAGTTTGTTTTCTTTCCCTCACATGAAAGATAAAGCAATGGGCATCATTTTCTCCTCACCACTCACTTCCTGTAATTGTGTAATGCATTTTAGGAAATCCTGGCCTGTCAGACACCAGCCCAGTTAATACATGGCAGAAATTGCACATCATGTTCCACCACAGAACCACAATCTCTGTTGGCTTCAGCACCACAGCTCAGGGAGCAAGTGGGGAGGAACTCTTTTAACAAAAAGAAGGTTGCAAGAAATCCAAGGGAAAAAAAGCACTAGGTAACACCTCAGATGAAAGCACTAGAGAATATCTTAAATGTAGCCATCACATATAAATCGGGCTCATTACTACACATCCACAGGAGCCTAGTGTTGGTAGCACTACTCCCAATTCACAAATAAATGTAAGAGGACAACTCACTACTTGACTCTCACCTCCTGCTTCCCCAGTGCTGAAGATTACTCAATGCCAAGCATGAATAATACCCTTGGAGTCCTAAATCACCATGGATCTTTGTCAGAAAATGAACTTTATGTCAATGAAAGCAAATGCCAATTTTACTGTCTGCCACCCACCGTATTTTTTAAAATTTCCATTCTGAATGGCTTATGCATGCTAGGATGTACATTTTCCTACATGCTGCATGATTGGCAGCCATGGGAGAAGCAGTGAGGGATGTGGGAATAGACTAATACCTCAGAAACAAAACTGGAATGTACTTCTTTCTTCTCTGCATGGGACTAAGCCAATATCTGGCAATAACTCCTCACATCTGTCACCCACACCTGCAGCCAAGGGTCAGTGGCAACACAGTAAGATAAAACATTTAACCTTACAAGGGTAAGTTTAAAGCCTGTGACAAATTTCTCTCCACACTTTGGTAAGGATACTAAAATAAAAAGGCTCTGCATTAAATCACATGGAAGTCTTTGTCCAAGCTCTATCCTTACCCATTGCTGCTCATCTTAAATTTTGCTGATTTACAGAACACGACACACGGCTAAAATTGCTGTTACTACTTAGAATAAATGTTCACTCACCACACTTCTGGATTAACATTAAACAGACTAAATAAGTGATAAGCTCAAATACAGAAAATCCTTTCTTCTCCTCCCACAAACCTCTTGAAGCTCTTCCACAGAAAACTTCCTTTCAAGCTCAGTATTTACTAATTTTGCCTTTTTGTCCAACACAAATAAGAAGTTGTAAAATTAACTTATACAGAATTTAACTCATGAGAGCCAGAAAACTTAATATAAGTGCACTTTAGTCTAGCCAGATTGATAATCTCCCCACTGTATTTGCATTCCCCTCTTCCAGGATTGTTAATCAATAACTCCTTCCTGGCCAGCAAAGTCCCTGTGATGGAGGGGACATGACCTTTGGAGAACACAGCCATCAGGGCTGCCACAAAGGATCAGACCTGAAATGCAGCAAGACATCTCTGTTATCCTTCAAAGTGGCCAGCACAAGATGCTACTTCCAAGTAAAAACCTGTGAGATCTGGGGTGGTCTGATCCATCCAGTAAATCTCATCCCAATCTCTACTATTTAAGAGCTACCTGAAGAACAACTAGCTCCTTTCTGAAGGTCATCAGCATTAATTGTAACTTCTCCAGTTATTCTTGATACAGATACAAGATGTTTGGTTTCAGCACTGTCATACAGCTAGTTCCCCTCTTCTGAGAAGGTATTTATTCTCTGTTATCCATTAGATGCTTCCATATTCATGTGTAGAAGAGAACTAAAAGTCCTTGCTCACACCTCCTGTGCTGGAAACCAACACAGAGAAAGCAAGAGAATTGGTGCGCACTAAGAACAAGCATCTCACAGCCTGGAGGAACCATTATCAGACCCTTTTTCAAATCCACAGAGCACCAAGTATCTCTGTGGTATTGTATGAGTAATGATAATAAGTGACTCCTGAATTTGTCACCAAAAATACAGTAAGCACAGGTTTCAAATCAAGCACTTTTTTTTTCTACCATGATTAACAAAAACCCCACAAACAAACAAAAAAGTCCAAACAAACCAAACAACCTTTCAGAGGTTATCAATGTTCATCCATAGCAAAAGCTATTTTTTTTTTTCTCTCACTAAAGAAAAAATGATGTTCAAATTGGAGAAAAGGCTGTTTTACCACGGCAAGATTTGTTTCTTCTGGATGATGTTAAACGATGCAGAGAAGACTCTAAGAACAGATAGCAGTAATCATAACCATCTTTTTTTTTTTTTCTCTCCAAATCTCTTCTTCCCAAATCAGCAGTTCTTATAGGAAAAAAAATTGCACTCCCATTGCAGGAACCAAACCTGTTTCATGCAAAGACAGATGATCTGAATGGGTTTTTTACATGCCTTATCCAGTTTACCTTCTTCAAATTTAGTGAAATACACACACTCCCCCCATCTATATCATTCCAACATCTGCAAGGCTCATTAAGCTCACAGGTGTTCTGAAGTCATCTTTTTCAAACAGTGAAATCTACTACAATAGAATAGGAATCACTAAATCCATAGTTATTGCAAGTGCCCATCCCAGGTGTTTGCTGTATGAGAGAAAGGAGTTGGACCTGCACAGGAAGAAGCTGCTGTCCCATGAGATGGTGGGATGAGAGAATAGCTCTTTACTGCATTTGGACAAAGGTCAGGCAGAATTTTATTTTAATTTATGTCTTCTCTGTTTTACTTTTGGCCCATGAAACAGTGGAATCCACAGCAGAAGAAAAACATCTAACTTATATTTTGGAAAAGGCCTTACTTCAAACAGGTTTCAGTGGGAATTGTTGAGGAGGGATATTTCTTAGCCTTAAGCTACTTCTGCAGGAAAAAAATAAGCTGGTGATTTAAAGAGAGAGACTTCTCACATAAGGGGCAGATCAGGCACTATTGATATAAGCTTTGGTGCTATTTCTCCTGGAGACTTGTTCTAGTATTTTACTATCCAAAATAACCCTCGGGATTCAGTGCCGCCTGAGCATGTGGAAGCGCTCATTGGCACACAGAGCTCCAAGTTCAAACACATTGTACCAGCAAGGGCAGCTGCTGCTCCAAACTGGGGCTGTAACTCAGCCGACACATCAACAACTCACTGCTCAACAGGCCTGACGTCCCTCCTTCCTTTCTGTCCTTGCCCTGGCCTCCCTCCCCTCGCTTCCCTTATTTTTGTTTCCTTGGAAAAACGCTCTGGAGGGTCAACATGCAGGAACTGCTGCTTCAATAGGTGCCAGCCAAGGCAATGATTTTGGACAAACTCAAGGTAGAGAGGTAAAAGAGATGAAGCAATGGGCAGACTGCCAAAGATATCCAAATGCCTGGAGGTCTAGACAAGCACAGTGTGGAAATACAAAGGCACCTAAGCATTTCAGTTCCATGAGCGACTTCCACAGCTCTGTGAAAATCTGTAAGGACATTTGGGTTTCCTTGATCCAACCATCCTCCAGACCCACCTGTTACTTGGCTGACATGATTTTTAAACCTGACTTTTACTTTAATCAAAGGTGAACATCTTACCTGGAAGACTGGAGTTGAAACTCTTAGCTCCACCTTTCTGCCAGCTGTAACTCACCTCACCCTCCACCAGCCTTCAGCACTCAGCAGAAGAGCAAGACTTTTGCCACACTGGATTTCAGCCACCGCTATCGACCGCTTCCCCAGTTGACTCCTCCCTAAACTATAAAGAAGCAAACGAGAAACACAACCTCTCTCTCCCTAGAGCTGAGGGCCAAAACCAGTGTGTGTGTCTGGGTGTGGGGGTGTGCGTATTCCAGCATGGCAGATCTCAGATTCAGAAGGCAAATTCTCAATTTAAGAGATAACTGAAGATGCAAAGATCTTCCCAGACATTTACGCAACTATGGAACAAGAGGAGTAATAAGAAACCTGAACTGTAACTGCAGAAGTCCTTTGCCCTGCAACAGCTTTCGTGCAGGTATTTCCCCAGCTGAATCCTCACCACATCATTCCCAAAACTTGAGCTTGTTTCAGCAAAGGAGCAGTAAGGCTGTTTCAATGAGATACTCCACATTCACATGCCCTTATGTGCTCAGAGAGCAGCTGAAACACCTCCCAGCATCTGGGGAAGCAAGTTTCAGGGGGAAAAAAAAAAAAAAAATATTCCCATAAAGCAAACAACACCCACCCAACCTGGAATAGTGCCTACAGCTAAGCTCATGTCAAACAACTATTGCAAAGTTTCTCTTTCTAGAGAAAAGATGGTACTTTGCTTTCTGGGGAAAAAATTGTTTTAGCATTTTGAAAGGCTCATTAAGCTTGCAGGTGTTCGGGGATGTCTTGGCTCCAGCACTGCAGTGAATCTCCCACACTGACTCTTCCCTTGTTGCTCAAGTGCTGAATTCAAGCTTAAATTAGGGAAGTGAGATCATGTTGTACATGGAGACGCTGGGAGAAGAGGTGGATGCCACGAGGACTGCCACAGAGGTGCCCTCATAGTGAGGTCCATTTGGACACTGACGGAGGAGACAAAGGCACCCAAGAAATCACGTGTCTTGTCAAAGCAGCAGAGGGTATTTCAGCACAGCAGCCAGTCCCACCCGGCAGTGGGGAGCTGTAGGCCAGTGCTGAGGGGAGGCATCTTATAGCAGGGATTTGTGTTGGGACTGAAGTGACATTTTCCCTCCAATCTAAGTGACAGGAGCAAAGACCAGCATTTTCACAGTGGCTAATCCATCACTGGCAGGTTGGTTTTACTCAAGACCTGTTCAGAGAGATTTAATTGCTGCCTAAAAAACTTTTAATTTCTTCAAGTGCAGCCATTTAAAATATCTTCCCTTGAACTGGCATTTCTGGGCGCTGGCAGTGGGGTTTTTTTTACCCCATCAACAAGAACTCTTTCATCCTCAACTCCTCCATGACAGGCACATTTACCTACATGTTAGCTCAGAAAGACTCCCAAGGCAGACTGAAAAGGGTTCAGTTGCCTAAACAAGGGTTTCTAGCACCATTTTAGGTGCCAGACTCCCAGCTGCTGTAACAGAAGGCTGCGCATCTCCGTGTCCTGGCTCATCTGTGCCAGCACATATGGACATGTCTCATCACTGGGGACAGCTGAAGGGGCCCAAGACCCTGATAACCAGGGCCTAGCCTGCTCCTTCCATGTCCTTCACAGCCCAGGCAGGCAGCATTCATAATCTACCACTCCTTCCCGAAGCATTTCTTTTGTGTGTAAAATATCCCATGTGCACTAAACGTGAAGTTTGGAAATGTCTTCTGGCAGCCCCAAACCTGTCACCCAGGCAACTTATCATAAAATATGGTAAAAATTACTATTGATACTGAAGACAGAGATCATAATTTGTGACCTAAGTATTTGGGGGGAAAAAAGGCCATTTGAAATACGTAAATATTTGAATCCTAAAGCATAAGAGTATGAAAATATAATGGAAAGGGGAAGGATGAGGCAGCAAGCTTTGGTGAATATCTCCCTGCATTGCTATTAAAGTCTGATGCGGAGGCAGGCATCTTCAGCAAACAAGCTGTCAAGCAGGCTTCAGTCAATCAGCTCCATAAAGAGAAGAGGATTCTGGATAGAGCTAGCTGCAAAGGCTGGCTCTGAGCATATATATCCCTTGCTGTGCCATCCATCAGTCAGACTGGAATTTTCCAATGTGATCAATCATAGGCTTGATTTCAGGTGCCTTTCTGAGATGCTTCAAAACTCAATTCCCCCACAGACCCTTAAAATAAAGCTTCAGGAAAACTATATAGGATCTTCTTGAGGTCTCAAGCTGGACATCAAAAGGACAGGCATGTAGGATCACCAAACCATTTTTACAGCCTCACCTGAAATCCTCCTTTAGACCCTGACATACACACTTAGTGCTTCTAACAAGGGAAAATTGCAAACCAAACCACAGAATGATCTCTAGGAAGCACATTGTAGGATACCAGTAAGTCAGATGTACTGTCACTGCTTTAGTGTCATTTCTGCATTTGTGGCTGATGAGTCTGATAGATTCATCCACATAAACCCCCATATTATTTCATCTCATCCGTAAACAGTTTTGAAGCAATTGGGAGCACAGTTAAAAGGAAGCTGTCCCTCACTACCCATTTTCGTCTTTCAAGCATTAACAATGAAATTCAAATTCATGTCAAGTATTCATACAAAAGAAGTAGACTCCTTACAGCCTTAACAGACAAAACAAGAAAAACAGAGGAATGTTTATCTTAAATTGTTAGGACTACTACAAAGCATTAAGTTTATGCTACTACCATTTCTGATCTCTTTATTTCCCTTTCACCCAGCCCTTTATTTACCTTGAATCCCCAAAGGACTAATATTGCCTCTCAATGCTGGCACATGATGGTACCGGTGTGGCCTTGAACTCCTGTACATCCAGTGGTACCTGCCAATTTCCATTTCTGGTCTGGTGATCACTGCCAATTTTAGGTGGTAAAAAGTCAGTGTCACCAGCAAGTTTTAGTTCAGTACTTTCAGTCATTTAACTTTAAAAACAAGAGCCCAAAAAAACACACTGTAGTTTCATAACTGATACAACATAACCTTACAGACTAAGGGAGAGATTAGGAGGGATGATCAACAGGGAAATGCTCACACAAGTGTTAAGAAAGGTTGAATAGCTGAAAGTCCACCTAGGATTTGAGTTAAAACACATAGGGAAGGGCTTTCTATTCCTTACCCCCACCCACTCTAACGTCTCCCTCTCTTTGTCCATGACAAAAAGCTCTGCTCCAGAAGTAAAGGAATGTAAAGTCATAGAAAATCACATTACCTGTTTTTAAAAAATACTCTAATGCTGTCAAAGAAAAAGGTTATTGCTTTATGTCTAGGTAGGGCAAACACAAAGGTTTGCTCTGATACTTTCTTATATTAAAAAAATAAAAGTTTGTGGGCTTTATTTCACATAGGCTCTGCTCACATCCAAAAATCTGGACCAAGTGTGTTAAAAACTATTTGTCCCAGGTTCATGACCAAGAAGAGCAGTCCTGCTTCTCCTTGTCTTTTCAGAGGAAGCCCAGCAACAAGACTCCACATGCGGTAACTCACCTCACCCACTCACACACTCTTTGCACACTCATTGGCACAGGGTTTCTGTGCCCCTGAAAGAGACCACTGGGGAAACAGCATCAAAGCACTTTTGAGCCTACATGTCCCCCATTGGTACCCCTATAGCCTTGTCAAAGCTGTCAGGGTGAGACAGCTTTTATTCCAAATGCACCAGGGTCCCCCTCTGCAGTGGCTAAATGAGAAAGCAACCATCATTTCTGGCTGAAGCAAATCCAATTCAGCAGTGTTTGGGCACCTGGAGAAAGTGAAAGTTGTGGGGATGAAAACCCTATCTACTGTAGACCAGATTAGAGACAAATTTCAGGGGGTAGGAGAAGTAGAAATGCCATAAATTTCTAGCCTTTGAGGGGCTCAGAAGGTCCTGGACCTGGTCCCTCTCTCATGTGGTTTTGCTGTTTGTGCAGTGAGGAGCTTGGCACAGCCGTATTTGCATATGTCAAGAGGACAAAAAAAATCTTGGCCTTGAATCCAAATGTTGGATCTAGAGATTTAAACCAAGAATTTGTTCATCTTCTTTATCAGCAAATGAACTCCAATACTGAAAGAGTCTTTTAGGTTTTGTACATAAATTTAGTATCAATAGCTCTCTAAAGGATACTTTGTGGCTTAGTAATTTTCCCCTCTCTGAATCTCACACACAAACCAGCAAGCAGATGTCAGTAAACCTTCCACAGAAGACATTATTTCGTGTTGCATGGCTTACTCTTCCTCTTACTTGTCTTAGGAAAGACAAGTTCCACATCTTATGAGCATAACAAAATGCAAAATGTGTTGAAAATACTGGTCCAAAATGACTGCACACTCTCAGGATGATATCATCTTCTGCTCAGAGAGGAACAATCCTGCTTGTGAGATCACAAGGAATGCCATAATAATTGAATTGGATATAAAATGGAAATGAAAATTCTTCGCTAGCACTGCATACCTCCTCTCCTCTGCCTCCCCAATGTCTGCGCCCTGCCTTTTTGAAGCTACTTACTGGACACAGGTAAAAGATTCAGACTTTAAAAAAAAAAAAAAAAAAAAAATTAACCAGCTGCAAAGACTTCCAAAAAGAAAAGAATTCTTCATTTGCACTGCAGCAGCATCTAAACCAAACTTTTGACATCAAGATTTTATCTTACTAGCTTGAACCCACAGTTTGAGATTTCTCCTGCAGTGGCCACAAAAAGCACTTGTTCAGAGCAGCAGAGCAGGCAGCTCCTTTTCTCCCTTAGCCTGGGGGAACACTGGTGAAGTCACCTGTCTGCTGTGGTACAAATATCAAACCCTGAAACACAGAGACAGCATGTAGACTTTGTAGCATCATTTCTGTAAATGAAAATATTCTATGGAGTTGGTTTCTTTAATTAGCAGTTTCTGGTTTTGCAGTAACAGGGCTCCTTTCATTAGGAGGCAGTTCAAACTCCATAAGGAATCTCAGTTTTCCCACTGCTCTGCAGAGACACTTAGCAATGGCTATTTGGTAGCCCTTAATGCATGCCCGGCACGACCTCTGAAGATGAAGAGAATCTCTGGGTGACTTTGCTGGGACCCACCCAGGCCCACTCATGTAAAATCAACACCCAGTCAAAAGCTCCCTGGGCTTCAGTGGCATAACAACTACTGCACACAGTCTGTACCCACTGGAATTTAACTCTGTACCCCGAATAGTTGGGAAGGAAACAGGCTTAAAGGGCTTCTTTACCTTTTGCTTTTTGAGGAACTAACTGCATTAATTGCATTCCCTGGTCTAGGTTACAATACCCTTCACCCACAGCCAAGCTCCCATGGCTCGAGGCCTCCTGTTGGAACCAGGTTGTCCTCAATCCTGCACAGACACACCAGCTACAGAACTGACAATGTTTTCATGCCACACCACGCAGGCACACGGATGGCGACCATGGTGTTCAATATGCATTGCGATGAATCATCTTGCACGCCTGTAATAAAAATTCACAGGGCTCAACATCCTCATGCTCACTGCCTTTATAATAAGGTTTTAGAGGAAACAGACAGTTTTGACATTTATCTGTCTCAGCTGATGAAGCAGTCCATGGGAGCAAAGAGAGGATGTTGTTTCGTCATTGATGGTCTGGTGATGAATACTGGACAAGGAGGAAGGCTGGCCAGAAAATGGGGAAGGGTCAGAGTAACTGAAGGAGACCTTCCCCCCTCTTTGCTTCCCTCTTTAGCCTCTTTGCTCCTGCTGCAAAATCCACTGTGCACATACAGTGCCATCTGGGTTTCCCCCACCCCCCGTTACCATATCCCATGGCACATATGTCTAGGTTTTTTGCTTTCACGAGGTTGTTCAGATCAGTAGGAGTACATTCTCCGAGTATTTTTCAACCCCCTCCTATTTAGAAACCAAATCCTATTCATTAAAACCTAAATCACTAAGCCTGCCAAATTATTATCCCCAGAATATCGCGTGTCCCAGATTCTCCCTGGGCTGGACCTCTCTTCCTACAGTTGTATTCTTCAGGGACTTAGAGCAGTTATTGTTGTCAGTGGATCTGAAACACTAATCAACTGCTTGAAATGGGGAAAAATATGCAGCATACTAAAAATCTTTGAATGGCTTGACAGCTCTGATACCACTGTGTGAGTCTACCATTAAGTGGGTACCTTAGAAATTTTGGTTGATGATCATAATACATATTTTAAAAAAACCCTTTTTTTTTTCAATTTGTTGTAATGAAAAATACATCTGTGATGTATCAAAATGTCATAAGCTCACTGTGTAAAAATAACTTTCCTAAAAGTGAAATAGACTGCACGACAATCCATTCCTTTCTCACGTGTTTAAATAAAGCTGTAAAGTGCAACAACTGTACAACTGGGTGTAATAGTGTAAGAAAAGAAAAGTATTTTCTTTATATTTTGACTAGTATATGCTTATCTATTTAGAGCTTAAAAGCTGAAACATGGCTTCATATACCATGAGAATAATAAAGCTCACAGCTATTACTGAGCACGAGATCTTCTTTTATCAAGAGCACATAAGCAGGGAAGAGCCAATTAAAAGGGACCTTTAGTACAACTGCTCAAATTGGTCTCCATTATTCCTCAGCACAGCATAGGCAATTTGAACATCATATGTATTCATATAGAGAAACTACACTCTGGTATCATGGTTTTCTTCTATCCCATGTGTAATTGGTGAATTCACCATGGTCATCCACAGTTGGGGTTTATTTTCTTTTTTTTCTTCTTTTTCTTTTTTATTAATTTTGCAACTTGGTAGTATTTCTCACAGTTAAGTGAAAAGGGAAACTTCTTGTCTCTGTTAATGTGTATCAGGATCTATATCCTTCACTGCTGATGCAAAACGGCATTTCGCTTTTCTTATTTATTCCACCTCAGTAAATCTGCCTGCCCAGTCCTCACATTTTGATTTAATTTAATGCCTGCAAGATAAACCCTGTCATTTGTAATAATTTTTAAACCTTCATCTTTAAAATGCATCCAATCTGTCCTGCAGCCCTGCAAAGTATCTGTTAAACATTTTGCTTCAGCTTTCATGGTGTTCTCCTCTGATAAGGGCTGCTGGTACACAGTATAAAGCTGACTTATTTCTTATCTCCATCAACATGGGGGTTGTTCCAATTCCAATTAAAAAAACTGGGGCAGCAGCCACTCATCTGGGCGCAGAGAAACAAATGTCAGATAAACACGGAATCCATCAGCTGCGTAGTATCACTGCCTGAATCATGAAAATAGTTAAAAGATAGAAGGGGAATTCTATACAGTTTAGCAAACTTTAAGAATCTAAATAATTTTCAATCATTTTAATTTATAACCCAGTAATTATTCATAAAGCACATTAGCTTGTGCAAATTGTCTCAGCTACACTGCAGTCCAAAATAGCTGGCTGTCCACATCTGCCACAGAGATGGGAAACACAAACCAATACCTGTGTGACACCACCGCTCACATACGACTGCTTCAGGTGCTCAAACTGAAAACAGACCTCACTGCTCATGCCAAGTGCTCTGGAAGCATTGCTCTCCAGTGTTCTCCCAAGTACCGGCAGCCCGGTACACAGACAGCATGTAGTCCTAGCCCAGCTTCCTCCAAGTGTTTATTCCACAAAACTGCAGTACATCAAGAAGGTCCTTGCATTGAAAACACACCCCAGAAACATGCAGTTTAAAATTCTGGTAAAGGGAAAAAACCTCTTAGCTTAAAAGTATGATTTGCTATTAGTTAAATGCAGATACTTTCCCCAGAACCTGGCAGTGAAAAGCATACAGGGTGTGAACTTGAATACCCAAAGCAGAATGCTCATCATCTTCCCTTGCTCAGACTTAGCAATTGCAGCATCTCCCAAACCCCTCCAGATGATGGTTTATCTCCTTAGGCTTTGCAATTAATTTCTAGAAGAAAGAGTTAAAAGACCCTGTGATAGCACTTCAACTGCTTCAAGCTGTGGCAGTTGCCTTGAAATCACTGGATCTAGGGCATCTCATAAAGGATGGCCATTACCAAGTCCAGGTGGGATCCTAGAGGGAGAAGTAAATGTTGCAAGGCTGGCAAGCATGTGAGGCATAACAAGAGTTCTGGTCCAGACTAAACGGAGGAGTCATCTTCTGTTTTATACCCCAAAATGAAGCAGCAGCATTTCCCTGCAGGTTTCTTTACACAGAGAAAAAGCCCATTTTCCTCCCTGGGAGCTGCTGGTAAAAGAGCCCTTTTGAAACATTCTGACATTTGAGAAGTACCTGATGCCTGCTGAGCCCATCTGAAAACCCAACTGGTCTCGACAGATTTAGCACTTTGGAAAATCTGCCCCTCAAAACCAAATACGACTCCTCCATGACCACTTCACAGCAGTAACTTTATAAGGGAATCTGGTCTATTTGTTTTACTATAAAAATTAGGACTGTTTCAGCTTTCTGCACTTTATTTGATGTGAAGCATATTGAGAATTTAAGTGAATATACAGAGCATAATGTGAGAGACCATGTGTTACTTTCAGGAATCAGAGGACCGGCAAGAACAAAGCCTACAAGTGTTACATACATACACCTGTGTAACAGATCCAAAGCATAACATTATCATAGAAAACCTAGGAAATGGTGGTAACATTGGGATAGGAGGCTCCCTTGCTTGCATTCGATGAAAGCAACAGATCAACCACCTTGACTTGGAAGCAGATTTACTGTTCTACATGTTGTGCTTTCATCCTTGCCAAAACAAAAGGGAAGCCATAAACTCATCATAAACACACTCAGCAACACATTTTGTTTTGCACAGCTGCTAATGCATACAAATAACTTTCTTTAGTATTTATTGTAACATGAATTCCATCGGTTTAAAAGGAGCTTGTCAATCAGGAGAAAGAATTGCTGTAATTTTTGAAGAATGATCAGTTCAAGGTGGTTTTATAGTCAATCTATCCAGGACATTTTGTACATTAATTACTCAAAATCTGCAGTAAGGTGGGTTATTGTCCACATACACTAATGGCTTTCAGAGTTTAATCTCTCATCAGTGGACCTCCTTTTGTGAAATCCCTAAGGGATTGTGTAGTACTGTGTCTAATCACTTGACAAATTTCATTTACTTGAAACTGAAGCTCATTTTATATGAAGTGTGTAGCAGAAGTCAGATTCAAAGTAGGAAAACAAAATCTGTTACTGGACAGTACCAGGATTTATCATGTTTATATCTGAACTGCTTAACAATCGATGAAAGAATTCTGCTTGGGGAAATGCATTAGTTGTTTATCATCTGCTTAAGCCTATGAGATACCAGATGAGATACTCAGATTGCTTATAAATGATACACAACAGGTTAAAAAATATGACTCAAGTAAAAAGAGAGGAAATTTAAAAAATTTTGTTACTGTAGTCTACTACACTGAAGAGGAACGGCTATTTGACATAAATTATACGACACAGAAACAAAATATCCCTTGCTGGTTGAATTTACGATCTGAAGTTCAGCACTCCAAACCAACCAGAATCACCTGTGAAGCTGGGATGGCTGAAGCACCTCTCTTTCTGCATTGCCATCTCCCTACCACAGAACCATTACCATGGAATTGTTCTCTCCATTAAGCAGCAATTCTCAGTGATTAACGCATCCTGAAATCTAATGTTGCAAAACTCACTGCATTGTTCCCCCTTATCATAGTGCAGGCAGATCTCTACTAAAGTGCAATTTGCCAGATGACACCATAGAAAAGGAATTTTAAAAATAAGAGTAGTATTTGGCATCAAGCTCACTACACGACGGTTGTGTGACATTATAATGTATTATAGGTTGCTATAACCTAGGTCTCCCACACTGCATTGCAAAGCCTTGCTACATGGCTAGTCCCGATGAAAACACCAGATTACGGCTCTGAAAACAACAACCACACAGACACACGCTACCTCTGTAAACCAAATTAACCAAAATCTGTCAAAGATGCAGCAATAACAAGACTTCTTTAGCAAGCATCATTTCGGGTAGGGTTAGGACAGATTCAGAGCAAATACAGACACAGACAGAAAGGTTGATGCTCTATTAATTTGTTGTCAAGCCATGCAGGAAAGGACGGCTGAAAGCCCGAAGATGCAGTAATGATTGTTTAAGAGCTATTTGAAAAAGTGACAAAACTGGCCTAAACCTCTTTAAGCCCCCTGAATGAAAAGATTTAAACAGGCTATTGTTAGACCCCTGGGTACCTTTTTTCTCTTGGCTTTGTTCTGCATTTTCCTCCGCTGCAGTTTCCATGGCTGGCTTCATACCATCCACCAAAAATGCCGCCCCCCCCCCCCCCCCCCAGCAAGCACTTTTTCTCTTCGCCTCCTTTCTCACTCCCTTCCGTCTCCTATTTACAGCGGCGGTGATTGAGCGGCTCTGTTCTCCCCTACAGTAGATTACAGTCTTTTCCAAAATGCCAGAAAAGTCTTGTCAGCTTCAATTTCGCTCCTCTGACTGGTCCACGAGAAGCTGTGCCAGCTCGCTCAGCTATACGTCACCACGGTCCCCAGCTATAAAATAGCCATCCTGAGGCTCGGCTTGCCACACCGTGGGGACCAGCATCACCCGCTCGCGCCCCCTTCCTCCTGCCCTCCGCTCTTCCCCTCTTTCCCCGTCTCCCAACAAATGTTAATCGATTCTGCGGGCAGTGAATGGATTGGTGGCATCGGGAGGGGAGATGCAAGTGAGAAAGAAAGGAGCCCCCCGGCCGCCGTCTCTAAGGGGAGTGCACGCCGGCACACAATCACAAGGCTCCCTTTCCCATGGGACCTTGTTATTATGCTTTGCATTTTGATTTATTCCACATGCCCTCTGCTCTTTCAAGGGGTGGGGGGTGATGGGTCTGTTCTCTCTGTTTGCTTTCTTTGCCGAGAGTTCCGCTCACCCACGGCAAAAGGCTGTGAGAGAAGCATACAAGCAACAGTGGGCATATATGTATGTACATGGAAATTTAAATTCTTTGACTCGAAAGCACAATGGAAAAAAAAAAAAATCCAAGCAAGGAGACAGGAAGCAAGCTCAAGCGACCTAAAATGCACGTGCAACACTTTAAAGGATAAAATGTTTAAGACAACACAACTTGGGCTTTAAAAGGAGGTCTGCCACTAGAGCCCTAAAGCCATGCTTGGGAGTGAGCACAGAGTTGCTGTTCAGCATGTTTGATCACTCCCCTAAATCCAGACAGACTGCAGTGTGATCAAATAAGCTGTACTTGGGAGCAACAAACCCAAGACATGCCAACGTTGCACTGCCTGAGGTGACTTTAGGTGTCCCCAGCCCGCTCCTGTGCTGGGGAGCCACAGAGCAGGGCAACACCACATAGGGGTATTGTTCCCCTCCCAAAATCCGGGACAACTGACACATTTAAGGCTGTACTGAGGCTAATTAACCTTGCCTGTCACTTTGCTTGTCTCAATGCCTCACAGTGCAACACACCACACAGGGCACAAGTGCCCAAAGGCACCCCTTTGTGTGTGTAGGACTGTGGAGCAAGCAGGGAGTAATGGCCTTTGTGGTCCAGCCACTGCAGCCAGTTCTGCAGCCCGCAAGGACGCCCAGTAGATTCAGCAAATGCTGGGGATGTTAAAACCTACACCCTGCATGTTCCCTAGAACAGATTCAAACAGGAGAGTGGGAAGAGGGAAGCAGTCCAATGATTTGTAGCTGCAATTTAGTCTCTTCTGGTTGAAGTTACTACACCCACAATTTTGCTGTGCATTTTTATTTCTAGATGCCTAGTGAAAAGCACAAAAGCCCTCAGACCCAACCATTAGAGAAAGTTCCCTTCTTTAAGAAATTAGTGCACAAACCCTCTTCTCTCACCACAGCTAACACAGCTGTTATTTTGCTTGGGGCATTATTGCTCAGACTTCAGGCTTCAGCACAGCTGCCAGGAGGTCTTGGACATACCCTAAGGTTTCGTATCACAGCATCAAAACTTGATGTCAAGCATTTGCCTAAAATGTTTCCTTGGAGTCCAGGAAGAGTCTGCAGTTGAACTCCCACTGCAGCAGACCGCCCTATAAGCAGGAGGAAGCTAATTTGTAGATGGCATGAAGTATCCTCAGGAGTCAACATGGGGCAAGGGGTTGGGTTCCTGAAGGTAATCAAATCAGTAGCCACAGCAGAGACCTCAGCCCAGGTGGCAAGGCATATTGTCCAATCTTCCTCTCCAGTGCTCAGACAGCAATCCATACACAGATTGAAATCCTTCCCCAGCAAGACCATGCACTGCAAACACACTCCCTGAAAGAATCAGCTGAAAGGTGAAAGCGTGGGTGATGAGTTCGTTATATTCTTTTAATCATTACTAAAAGTTGTTGGTGAAATGATTATACAAAGAAAAGGTTCTACAAAGAGTGTTTTTTTTCCCCATTAAACATCAGTAAGACTGAAAATCCATACCAAATACACCCTCCTTGCTGAAAGTCACACAAATTTTAGTCATTGGTCAAAGCAGTTGATTGCTTCTGACATAAAATTCTCTTCTTGGAATGCCTCATTGTGCAGTTGGTACTTCTGCCACAGTCTAGATCTCTCTTTCTTAATCATCTTTGCTTTTAGACTGGAAGGTCTAAAACTTAAAAAGGTTGCAACCTCCCTTCTGACTACCCTAAGTTACAAAAGGCCTGTTCATAACCTAATTCAAGTGGTGTAATATCAATGCACTTATCAGTATAAATACACAGAAAATACACACATAATTTGGAATTTCCTTTATTTAAACAGAAAATACATACCTCTGCTTACAGACTGTCCCTGGAGGAAACCCATGATTGTAGATCTCCCCTCTTTACTGGTGAGACCTACTCCTTCAAACAGCTGCACACCTTCCTACTGGTGAGCAGAATTTGTTAGGCAGGCTCAGGACTTCAGAGCTGATGTTTCAGAAACCCAAACCTAGCAGGCTGGGAGATTATTTCCTCGACTCTACTCCCAGGATAACCCCTTTCCCAAACAGGCAAAGAAAAATCAGTGCACAATACCAGAATCAACTTAACAAGAACTTGAACTGAAGACTTCAAAAACCATCAAGGCCAACTATTCAGAAGCATTAATTCTGCCTACTAAATCATCCTCTGAAAGCTTCAAGTGATACATGAGTGTAAAGTTCTCTCCCCTCCCTTCTTACTATTTATGTATGATAGGTTTTAAGCACTTATCATCCTAAGTAATTTCTTGATTTTCAAAGTTCTGCACCATAACTGGTAAATACAGCAGATAAAACAAACTGTATGATTTCCTCCAGTGCTAACATGGGTGATGATCTTGTGCTTCAAGCATTAATCTCAGCCAGCAAGTTGTCTCATTCAATGTTCCCTCCCTTAAACAGATACATCCTTACATCTTTGTTGTAATATGTGATGAGACTGGGAGACATCAAGTTTATGCCTATGACAACACAGCAAAAGATTAAACCACAAAAGCAAAAATTAAAAAAAAAAAAAAAAAGAAAAAAAATCTTTAAAGACTGATATTCAGCAAAAACCTGCTTGTACAGACCAGACTGATTTAGATAACCAGCAACCAGGGCAGGCAGCTAGTTACATTTGAAGAGTTCAGCCCAGCAATTTATTTGCAGAACAAGATAAAAGTGGAAATGAGGAGAGGGGCTGAGCAGCAAGGGTTTCTGCTGCTAAAGCACAGCTCTGAGCCTACTGCCAAACCTCAGGATGAATAGCAGCAGAGGAAAGTATGTGAAGGCACTACAGACCAAGTCACATTCACTGCAAAGTAGTTTTTTAAAAAAGGCTTAAATCTATTTTATCTAGGTTTAAAAAAAACCCAAAACCCAAACCACACATTTAATCATTTTGCTCAGTCAATTAAAATAGCACAACTGCAGAAGTTAAAAAATATATTAAAAACCCCATTCTGTTCATGCGCCAGTTCCTTTTGAACATCTATCTTTAATGTCACTGAATCTAGTTTACATTCCTGAAGGCTGAGAAGCTCTACCATAAGCTACAGCAAATTCTTCACAAGCTTTCAGGAGATGAATACACACTTGCCATTTCTACAAAGGCTTCACAGAGCTGTAATAAAGAGTGTTCTCACATAGCTGAAGAGCAGTTTCAGATTGTCTATGTGATCCAAGACTCAGAAGTTAAAATACAGAGATTGTCCCTCAAACAAGACTGACATATAGTCCAAACAGCTAATTTTAAAGACAACTTGCAGAATACCTTTTTTTTTTAAATATGTAAGAGAAAGAACAAATACATGTGAAGCCACTTGGTGCAATGTAATTGCTTGTGTTCAGCTTTAAACCAGTTACCAAAGACTTGCTTATAAAACCCAATCCAAATACTTATGCAAAAGCAGGCAAACTTTCCATGTGGATAAAATCAAAGCATGACAACAAGTTTTCAGTTGTGCAGCAGTCATATATCAGGCAAGTACTTGAAAAAAAAAAAATTGGGGTCCATTCTTTCAGACATACTAGGTTAGTAAGAAAATGACATCCAAATTAATTAACAAATAACAGCGGGAAATCCCTGCACTTATACCACAGCATAAAACACAGACATGAGTCTGCACTGCACTTAGGGGTCTCAAGCTCAGATTTCTGTAAGAAAGAGCAAAAACAAAGTCTTAAGCATGGATAGTGGTTACCTCTGCAGCCAAAGAAAATCACTGAGTTAACCAATGGAGCTAAGTCCAGGAGGGTAAGCAAACCTTAACAGTGTGAAGATGCCAGTGCTGTGACTCCCTTAACGAAGCCTTGTGAAGATGTCAGTGACTGCTGCCAAGCTAAATGCCTGGTGGCAAGCAGCAGGCAAAGGAGATGTCACTCAGCTGTTGGGTTACATACAGGTCTCTGTCCAGCCTGCCTGTTTCCAGCTGCACCACTGCAGTTACAGCCACTGCTGAGAATCAAAGGTAATAAACAGCCCAGATCCAGAACATACACCAATAGCTAACATACAGTTGGAATACAAAGAAAGAAAGAAAAAAAAAGCCTTAGCAAGTGAATAGATGGTTCTACATGGCTTTTCCAGTAGCTAGGTCTCATCAAGTTCTCGTCTCAAAGACAGCTCAGATTGCAGAGATGTGAAGTCTACCAAAGAAAAAAAGCCTGGAGAACTATAATGAAAGTCACAATGAAAGAAAATGTTGATGTGTTCTTAAGCAGGTGGGAGCTCCATTTCTGCTTATGAAAGGCAGTCAACAGCACAGAAGGAAATAAGTAATTTTAAAAAGCGCTGGACTTTATTTATCTAATCTAAGGGCCTTAGTAACATTTTCCTGGGTGTAAGAAACTTGTATTAAAAAAAATCTGGGGAAAATAATTCATAACTCTTGACAGACAAAATACAGGAACTCAACCATGCCAAAGACTTCTGAGGAAAGGCAATACAAATGGCAACAAAATAGGATACATTTGAAACTAAGCTGGAAGCAACGTCTCCTCTTGCATCCCTCTCCTGTGAGGCTGCCTGAAGCAGCACCATGGTTTTGGCAAGCCAGAAAGATACGCTGACAAACTAGAGGCCATTTAGACTATAGTACAAAGAGCACAGAAATACAGAAAATGAAAGCCAAGGCTTCCTAGCATCTCCCCCAGAAAAAGCTTTCATTAGGCAAGTGTTCAGAGCTCCAGCTCCAATGGCTGTCTTCACCTTCTACTCCAGGTCCACAATTTTATGGCATAGTTTTCTACAAGTGTACTGCATGTCCGGTTTCAAATGCTTTAACATTACAATGAGGCAGCAAAACAAGGCTTTGAGTTACCCAATATCCATTCATTTTTCTCTTCATCTGTGGCAAGATCCTCACACATGACTAGTACATGAAGCCTTCAACAGTACTTCAAATGCTCCTCCAGAATTTTAAGGGCTACGTTTTTGATTTTGGCACACATAACCACCTTTTCTTGCTCCCTCTGTCCGTCAAAACTGAGAGGAGATTCTCAGCTATCATGCCTCTGCCTTGTAGTGCAGGAAAATAATATGCTCAAGTCTTTTGTCTTTGTTGCCTTAATTCTGCACCTTGAAGGCAATCCAACATACTTCTGCTGTGAACCTGCTTCTCCAGTACTGTTGTCAAAGCCTACTGCCATCTCAGAAAACTAACTAGAGCTTCTGAATA
Organism: Corvus kubaryi; assembly: GCF_017639235.1. Taxonomy (NCBI): domain Eukaryota; kingdom Metazoa; phylum Chordata; class Aves; order Passeriformes; family Corvidae; genus Corvus; species Corvus kubaryi. The sequence goes on along the minus strand of NW_024581892.1, from coordinate 48,699 downwards.
CTTGGACATACTGAAATAGCATCCTAGATATTTATGTCGCACTTGCCAGCACTCAAGTAGAAGTGCCTCTTGTACTTGCAGAAGAGCTATTTCTGCCAGCAATTTAGAAGGCAGCAAAGGTATCATTATAATATACTCCTGTTAATACAGCTGCCTTATCTCAAAACACAAGAGCTTGAGGGGCTACCTGTTGATTTTTTTTCTCTATCTATAAATAAATGTCACTGAGTTCAGCCTTGACACAAACTTATCTTTTTGCTCCACAAAGTCAGATTTAATCAGACAATCCTCTCTTAACTTTACATCCAGTTCTGATTTTCAAAATTGCCCTCCTACTCTTTGCATAGACTTCAGCATCCCACCTACAATCTCATCTATTCAGTGCTCGTTTTGTTCTTCAGTCTTGGCTTCAGTCCAGTCTTTTCACAAAGCGTGGAAAAAAGCAGGAAAATAAAAAGAAGTGCAAAACCCTACAGCTCCCCAAAAAGAAACCAGGGGTGTTCATTATAGAAGGGTACCTCACACTGTGCTGTGTACTGGGGCTACACATGGGGAGGGACAAGGATGAAGAATCCTCCTAGAATGTCACACAGGATTCCATGCGCAAACCACAGATGTAGATATGTGTATGTACACAAGCAGAAAACACGTCTGTGTGCATATTCATATGTACATGAAGAAAATGCATACGATTATATAAATGTTTTTACTGAACTGTAAACCATGTGAGCACCGTTGGAACCACTGTGAGGAATGCATACTACTTTACAGAGTCATGCAATAGGTATTCAGTTTGATAGCGAAGGCAGAACCATCCCAGTGCTACAGACTGCTACAGACTTCTCCAGCTCAAGGTTTCAAGGCCAGGAACCAAGTTACCCAAGATCAGACTGGAGTTTGCAATAGAGCTAAACCATGCCTTGTGAGCACCATTACCTGTTTGCCTCAGTACCCTAGGCTGAAAAACTGGCCCCACCAGCCCGAGGCTCTGCCATACATTGCTCCTAGACCCACTCATAGATTGTTGGGCAGTTGTGTGTCAACATTTTGAAATGCCCACCTAACCCAACAGTCAAAATGTTGACGTACAAGAAAGCTTCAAAATAATGACTGGTATGAGGTACTGAAATTCATTGTTTGAAGCTTCAGCACCCTGTAAGTCACAATGACTGTAGCTGTTTCCCTGAGACAGAAAATTCCCATTCCAGTGTAATTAAACTATACTTTGGGAAAGATCCTGGACTAGTTCTGTCATGCAGTGCTGGACAGCCTGTTGAATTGCAAATATAGTTTCTGTTCACACATAAGAGACTAGTCATGAAATCCTCAGTTAAGACACTAACGAAAGGGTCCCCAATTAATCATTGTATTCTTTGCAACAGCAGATATCCTCATTAGGAAAGCAGCAGGACATTAACAAGTCCCACGTTGAGAGTGTCCAATTAACTCATCAACTAAATATGTGCCAAGCAACTTCTCCGGTCTAGCTTTTCCAGTCCCCTCTTTCCAGCTGCAGCGATTGGGATCCCAGTCATGTCTAAAGTAGTGGTTCTTTTGCTCTTTGCAAAGCCTTTGAGAGCGCCGCCGGTGAACAACAAACAACGGCCACTCAAGTGTTTCACAGGTCTTTCACTTGCGCCCATAAAAAGCTAAGTGTGCACTCAACGAGTTCAGCACAATTAAGAAAAAAAACCCCACCCCTCTACCTTTATAAACAGGGAATGACTTAACCTGCTAACAACGAGTGTGGTTGGAGCTCCGTCTGGATCATGTCACGCCTCGATTTTTGCCGTACCTCAGCAGTGGGTGATCCTGCATACGAAGTGAGCTCTTAGACAAAAGTGCTATAGGGTGAGTTAAGGACAAAGTAGCAGCTTTCAGCCTGGATTCCCAGATAGGCTGTCAAGTAAAATCCCTTGCCAGGGCAGGATTATTCCCTAGAGTATACATTTCCAACACTTTATCTCGCCTAATTTTCTAAGTGTCTCAAGCTTGGAGCCTTTCAATGTTTCGAGAGAAGAGCCATTCTGTGGCCCGGCAGGTTTTGAGGCTTGGCACAAAGGAGGGCTTGCACAAAGGCCAGGGTGCCGCTGCAGTCAGCGCAGAAGGAGCAGCTTCTCCAGAAGGAGCAGGGTCCCTGTCTCTGAAATGGCCTCCAGTCCTGCTGCCTGAAAACCACCCAGACTCTCTTTTGAGCTATCCCTAGTTATATCCCCATTTCTGTTTCTTTCCAAACATGACATTCACTTGTTTTAAACAGCTGAAAGGCATAATTTCTGCGCTCTGTTATGACTCAGAGTGAAATTCATTTAGCATCTACTTTTCTTCATCTGTCCCTCGTATCATTCCCATCCCATTTTATTTCTGCTCTGGTTTTCAGCACATTTGTAACCATTTCTCTTGCACTCAGAGCTTCCCAAGTGTAAACACTAAGCATTCTCATTATATGTTTCCTCTGGAGACCCTGACATTCGTTATTGAAAATGCCCCAGGCATTTTTTATTTCAGTAGTACTACAGACACCTCTTCCATATATATATCACTGCTACTGATTCCTGAAGTAGTTATCTGTTCCACCTTTCTGCACCATTTGGAGAGGAAAAGAAAGGAGTTAAGAAAGGGAGAAGGGATGGATATATTAAAACAAACCCTACAATTAAAACAATGAGAAAAGCACAAGGCAGAAACAACACCCAAGGCTCTGGCTAAGGTTCTTTCTTCGGTCTGTAAGAAGAACTCTGAGTGGAAAAAAACTTTACTACATCAAGTGTATGCTCACTGTCCTGAAGGTGACCAGAGGCATGTTGCTCAACATGGGACAGAGCTCCTCTCATTGCAGCTCAGAGACTTGCCCACAGGCTGCAGAAAAAGACCAAGCCATGCCCAGCCAAAATCACCCAGCCCAACTTGCCTGTTCACAAGTTTATTAGTACAGGGAAGAAACTGAAGACCAGCCACAGCTTTAAAAGTACTTATAAATGCTTAATTCCAGCCATGGTCCTCAGAAACTAATTGTGTGTTTGAGTGTAGCAGATACTTCTACTGCAGACAGAACACGACCAGATTGCAAAAGCAATCAAAAGCCCATTTTCTTAGTTTAATTTGCCATTAGTACACTGCAGATTTATAGAGCCAGACAAACAACTATAACTAAATTTTCACTGCCATTTCAAACTGTTTCCAAGCAAATATCATAGCAACGTTATCAGATCATCAAGTTCACTCAATCCCAAATTCTCTACAATAAAACAACACTTACACATGTATAAAGGAAAGCAGAAAATGTATTCCTGAGTATCTCCCTAGTTCTGGACCAACAGGGTCCTGAGACAAACCCCATCATTTAAAGACCTTTTCACAACTTTAAGAGAGAAGGAAAAAAAATCAGTCAGTATTTAACAACTAGTGTTCTAGTGTTTAGAGATTTTTAATATATACTAAACACTGATGAATGTATTTATTTGAACCTCAAATACAATCATATAGATATGGCAACAGACTAAGTAGTATTTCACAGACTCCCTTCTGTTGCATAACTGAGAAGAAAAAAAGTCACGCCAGTTGCAGCATCCCCCATTTCCCGAGCTGAAGGCGACTCTTCACAGAGGGAGCTCAGCGCGGCGCCGCCAGTGAGCACCACTGCCCTGCACGCATCAGCAGCTTGGAAAAGAAGTGATGGAGGCCTTGTCACGGAAAATCTGTTATTTCAGCTTAAACTGCACTTCTAGGGAACAGAAAGTAGCTGCCCGTGTTGCACAGAGAGAACCCCCGGGCTCCAGGGCTGCGGGATGGGTGATGGTGGCCGGAGCTCGCACACCCTGGCAGCAGCAGCCCCTCCGCCCCGTCGCGGTGGCTGCCGGGGAGCGCCCCAGGACCCCGGCTGGCGGGGATGGGGGGTCCCAGGGGCCAGGGCAGCCGGCGCCCCTGGGAACCCGCCCGGCCCGGGCCTTCACGGGTGACCGGGCTCGTCAGCCCCATTCAGCGCCGCTCCCCGCGCACAATGCCCGGAGCCGCGCTCCCAGAGCACGGGCCTCCCCCTGCTCCCGCTTTTATCATCCTTCATATCTCAGCGATGACAGGCCTGAAAGGGCTTCTGATGGGAAATGTGCTTTGAATTAGCATATTTCCCCCTGCATACAATGGAGGCATTAAGCTGCTGCGTTTTGCAAGTCCAAACAAAAGCAGCCCAGGCTGTTTTTAGCATCGCTGTTTGAAGTTTTATTTCCCCTCTCTCTCCCGAGTTGCAAGCATATTTAACAAATTTTCACTCTTTCTGTAAAGAAGGAAGCACGACTGAGAAAATCTTATTATTTGATCGGTTTCAGACTTTAGAAGAAAAAGACTATCTTTCGATACTGCAAAGAGGAACACGGTGTCTGTGCGCTGCTTCCACTGAAGTGCAGCTCAGGGTCCACCCCCCAGAGAGCTTGTGTGGCTGCCGTCAACACTTGCACGGACCCTGTCATCGAGGATTTCCGAACTCGAACACATTCACAGTAACCCAGTAGAAAGGGTCCTGTATTCAGCTCAGTTTTACCCCTGTACCCCGGGCACACTGTTGAAAATACCAGTTTTGAAAATGAGAAACGGAACCACTGTGCTGTAAGGAGAAGCAAAAAAAAAAAAAAAAAAAAAAAAAAAGCGTCTTTCCCCCATCCTGGAATTATCCTTTGGTTTAACAGGAGAGCTGAACCTCAGAAGTACAACCTTTATGAAGTGGTTTCAACCTAGAAAGTGAATTTCTATTTGCCCAGAAAAAGAGGGCAAGAGGAAGGAGATGGAAATTAGTTCAACACAGACAGAAGAGGAGGAAAAAGCACTCGTGCATCAAAACATCTTTGGGCAACAGCTGCCAGGAGAAAGAATCTACCTCAGCTCAGTGTGTTTGTCTATAATTGCTCATTAACACAGTTGGACCATTAGGGAGCCAGTTTATGGCTTTCTTGGTAAAGAGGCATGTCTGCCTTCCTCCTACATTAAACAGAATTTTCTCTGAGAGGAAGGCATAAGATTACAAAGTCAAAATGCTTCTTAGAGGAAGGATTTGGTGGTTTGGGTTTGGTTCTTCTTCTTCTTTTTCTTCTTCTTCCCTCTCCCAAAATTTCCACAGTATTTATGTAATCTTCTATATGCGGCACAGCTAAGAACAAAAATCACACTCCTTAACAACAAGAGATTACAGCAGAAAAGCAGAATGCCAATGAGATCCCAGGCAGGCAGCTTGCAAGTGAGGTGGATATAAAAGCTCTTCAGAAAAAAGCCTGGGTTGCAGCCTGCAGAAGGAGTCTTGTAGGAGAAATGTCTGCTTTGTTCAGACTCTTCTGTTCTGTTTGAGAAAATTTTCCTGAGGATGAGGATCCATTACTGCTCCTTGATTTCTTTTGCAGCAATGCTCAAGATACTCAACAGTGCACGAGCACTTTGCTCTCAGCCATCCACTTCCACCCTGCCACATGCCAAGCGGCCCACGCAGCACCACGCTTCCTCCCGCAGAGTGCCAGCCCCTGCAGATCTGCACAACCTGGCAGGAGAGGCATTTCACTCACTGACTTCCACCACAATGACAGAGCTCCTGGCCCTGGCACAGTACAGTGTCCATATGGCAACTGCGCAGCAGCGACTGAGGTCTGACTGTAGACATCCTCCTCCCTCCGGCAGGGACCCTCCCTTCTCACCACAAGGTCCTCTGCAACACTGAGCATCTACAGACCGAGGGTCTGACCCCTAGTGACTCACACTCTTCTCTGATGCACCAGCTCTGCCAACTTGACTCCCAGGAAAGCTTTTTCATAGTTTCCAGTAGCCACAGGTTCACTTTTAGTGTGTTTGTTCAGGGGCTCAAAGGAATCCGGCTGGAGAGGACTACACATTATTTGGCAGTATTTCTCTACCACCACATGAACATTGCCTTTAAAGGCTGGGCTGGACATGTGTTTTCCCATGCTCTGAGGCATTTCACAACTTGGTACCAAAGTAGTAGACAAGGCTGCCACATGTTAGCACAGGAAGGTCTAATGTCAAAGCAAAAGAGAAGGGACTTAAGAGGCCCTTCAGAGGCCTTCATTAGGTCATTAACAGATGGGTGAGAGTAACAAAGCAGTCTAGGCAGGAGAAAAGAGGAATTAAAGACCAAAATGGAGACTGTTTTTCTCACTCACACTGGAATGAGAACTTCACTTTGTAAGTGCTCCTTCTGAGATGACTCCTTTGGAATAAAATCCCACAACAGAAAACGAAATAAAATAGATCTCAGCTCCATTCACATAGAATTCTCCTTATCTCAACCCATGAGACTTTTGCTACATTTTCTCTGCATTACACAGCTGAGGAGGGCACCTAATGTCTAGCCAGGGTCAACCCACAACAGGTGGTAAGAGATCTGACCACTAGAAAGGTCCAGTAAACTCAGCAATGAGATTTTATGCTACTTAGGGATGAATGTCTATCAAAAGAAACTTCAGGTAAAACAGTGTCATAACTTTGAATTTAAATCAAGGAAAGAGAAAGCTGAGAAAAAAAGCCCTCCACTTATTTAGAAATACTATGTCTCACCTGCACAATTTCTCTTCAGCATCTTGGGGTGTGAAGAAGAAAGGAAGTGAAAAAACTCAGACCAGGGTAAACCAATGCCTTTCACATTGCTGACACTCAAAGGGACATGATCACAGCACTTACCAATCGAGGAAATATTCTCAAATTTCATTTATTCTTCAGATTCACTGGATTCAGACCAAGGATGAATACAGAGCACATGCCGCCATCCGCTGTGGTGTTCTGGCACAGGGCAGCACCCTGCCAACAAAGACACCACTCTTCCTTTCAGAGAGCCCCAGAAAGAGCGCTCTGTGTTCTCATGTGATGAGGCAGGCTTTTACAACTTGGATCACTACAGGGTATTGAACTCTGACGGTCTGCTTACTGAGGGTTCACTTGCTTTATCTCAGACCGCAACAGGTAGGTATGATATCTAAGCTAAAATAAACCATCCTCATCACATTTATTTTGGCATCATGAGTCACTATCTTACTGAAACAAAACTATCTTCTCAGCTCCACATTGAGTAAGTGCTATTAACTTTTCCAATATCCCACCTACTGCTGTTTTCTGCTGTGCAAGTGCACAGCATAGAAACATCTCAGAATATGCTTCACGCTTCAGCATTCAGTGAGAAGAGGAAGACACAGAGAATGCTCGGGATATACTATGCCTGCTCCTGTAGGCAGAAATAGTTTCTGGCCTTCTATATTAATCTCATGGAAAAAAAAAAAAAAAAAACAAACCCCAAAACTATTGGCACTCACACAAGAGATTGATGTGCTATGAAGCAGGACAAGCTCCACACATTTCCTTTCCTGTCCTTTTAACTCAGTCTAACAAAACTGATTTTGAGGATCATTACTATTGTTGCTACTTTCTAAACACTGCCCTGACTTGGGGATTCTTGCTGCAGGTATCAAGGCAGAGCTGATTTTCAGTCTTCTCAGGGAATGGTAGAAATTTGCTAGTCTAAATTTTCTGCTCCAAATGCAAGAGTCCCAGAACTCATTCAGACACACAGATGTTAAAAAAAAAAGTACCATGGCTTTCAAGGTTTCCCTTGGAGAGAGGATCAGGATTCAGAAAACAGAAAATTCCTTTCAGATCAAGGTTGGAAAGCAGAGAATTCCAAATACTGAAGATCTGGGCCACCAGCTACATCATGACCAAGATCAGGAGAGTGATGCAAGTAGGCATAGAGCAGGGTGAGAGGAGAAGTAAATGCTTCCCCCACGTCATCCAATGCATCCTAGTTGGAGTGCACTGCCTGGACAGAGTCCATGATTCTACAGCCCTGAAGTTTCCCACAGGGATCCTTCATGGTCCCAGACATGCTGTACAAGCTTATCCCAAACTGGGGAGAAATAACCTGTGTTCTGCTACAGAGAGGCTTCCTCACAGAATTGTACCACTGAAGCTAAGAAGCCCAGAAACACTCACAGGCCTGGATACTTACAAACACTTTTCTCCCCAAAAGACGCGCTCCTCCTTTCTTTCTACCTATGCTCTATCTGCAATGTAACATCACCACAGATGTCGACAGAATTTCATCTCTCTTTTAAATAGATCAAAGAGAAAAAAATTTATATATATGTGTGTGTGTATATATATATAAAAAAAATATATCCCAACTAAGCCAAGATGTAGCAACTAAGTATGTGGGATGCTCTACAGAAGTGAAATGTAATTTTTCCACAGCTTGAATCATCTGACAGTGTTGTGCTGATCCGTTCTCATAAATATTGTCTAAGATTTTTCCTTCAGGACACAAAATACATACTACCAATACAGAGTGGGCTCTACTTTCCACCCCTGCAAGTCTAAGCACTGTTATGGATATGCTCTGTAAATAAGCCCTGTGCAGTCCCACAGAAAAAAAGAGATTGCACACCTAAAGCTCAGCAGATACTCAGAACTGCAATGGAGAAGGAAGACTAAAAATCAGCCATTTACATCTTCAAATATTTGTAATTTCTATCTCACGAATCACCGTTTTCTTTTCAAAAATAATGCTTCTCAGTGCTCATGTAAGCCCTAAGTTTAGAGACACAGGGAAAGAATTTCTACTCCTCTACAGTAAGAGTTACAGGAGTTTCTGCCTCCATTTCTCCTTTGGACCACATTTCAGCCTGAATTTAACCACTTTGTTATACGGAATAGTTGATGTATATGTAAGTGAATGAGATTAAAGGGGAAAGCATGTTTTTGCTTGGAAACATGCACACAACACAGTGTTGAAAAACTAAGTATATAAACTTTGTGTTTGCTGAGGTACTTCACGAATGTAGAACAGGTGTATTAGCCTTTTTGATGCATAAACTAGGCCACAAAAATTACTTCCACAAACTCTAAAATCACGTTATTGATCTTTCACAGTATGTGCCTGCATTTCCAGATGGACTCTTAGCTACAGGGGTCAATTAGATACCACAGATATCTTTAAACTTAACAAATTATCTGAACAGAAAATGTTAACAAATAAAATAGGTTACCATTCATATGAGCCACATCTTCAAGGAGTAGGAAAGCTACTTTCAAGTTATCCTCAGAGGAACATGTCAGTAATTCTTCTCTGAATTTTTAGCTAAGCTATTTCTTTCTTTCACATTATTTTTGAAACTTTATAAAAGTTTTCTAAACTCTGCATGCTAATTAGATTCTAATCCAATTCACCAGATGTGGGCAGTCATCAGTACTCTTCACAAGACTTGTGACTCAAAAAAAAAAAAAAAATCAAAAAAAATCAAAAAATCACAGTTGCTTCAGTTCCTCCTTGCAAGGGAGCACTCTTCAGCATTTTGCTCTTAACAACATATCAACCAGGGCCAGAATTGAGTAGCACAGGCTACATTTCTACCTCACACTGAGTTTCTCCTCTCAATAGTTTTTGTATGATTTCCTGTTTATTTATGTTTGTGCCTAAATGCGACATAAAAAGCATGAACAATTTTCAGCTGCAACAGCAGTATTTTAATTCTTACCAATTTATTTGACAATGCTCCTTTTTAGAGAGGATTTTACAGAGCAAGTGGAAATGGAGTTTTAAATGTAATTTGGTTAAGACTCACACTGCACTTAGGAAATACCTATACAGCAGGGACAGTAACTAGCAACTATGACATTACATTTAAACACTGGTACCCAATACTTACTCATTAGCATCCTTCTGGAATTCTGCTCCTTTTAAGAAGTTTCATTCTTTTGCTTTAGAAATAGCTATAATCTGCTAATACATGATCTGCCTGAAACCCCCTCTGACAAGTTCTACCAACACAGTCATATTTTTCCCACTTGCACTTTCACATCGTTTGAATGCATGCATTGTCAGCCTCCTCTGCCTCCGCCTCTCCTTTCCTACATTATGTGCAGCACTCATTTGTTTCAGATTATAAAAAGCACTAGTGGATTCTGAGGCCACTAAAAAGAAGTTGCCGGCATATGGGATCTGTGGGAAATTTGATCCAGTAGGTGAAATAAGACTTAACTTTAGAGCTGATAAATAGGATAGAAGTTTCAAATATTATTATTATAGAATAGGTTGCATTTTTCCTTTTAAAGTTATGCAGAAGAACTGTGGCCATTGCCCTTGCAGAAAACTGCAAGAAACCTAGAGGTTTTTTTCAGCATTGAGACAGATGGCCCTGGCTTCAAATATAGAAGACCTTCCAACACAAAACAGAGGTGCTGGCACATGATACGTGGGTGAAGGATATTCTGGATACTTGCCTGGGAATGTGTGTACCCAAGAGGTGAAATAGCAGGATAAGAGAGAAAAAAGGAGACAAAAAAGAAAAAAAAGCTAAAAAGGAAGAGGGAAGAAGGAAGCACTAAAGCAGCAGGCTCAGAAGGCATGGTGAAACATGTCAGTGGCCGGAAAAAAATGCAAAAAGCATCACTTTCTGAGCAGATGGGGAGTGTATATGTACCTTTACATGGGGGTTCAGATTACTGCATTGATCACTATTTCTGAATACTAAACGGGGCTTGAGATTAAGAGCAAAGAAATGGCTTTAGTTCAGATGCAGGAGGTGGCAGAACCCTTCAGACTCCATCCACTTCCCACGTGAGTGGGAAAGCAGCACTCCGAGTCGTGCCAGAAGGCAAGGTCATACCAAACGCTCAGTGGGTTTCACCCCACAACTGGACCACTTCAGGATCCCCAGCTGGAGACTCTCCCATCCAAGCAGCAACCCCCAGCAGTGCTGTTCTTGCTCACAGTCTTCCGCCCCTGTCGCCTGTCACAGCCCTGGGCTCACAGTCTTTGTCTCCCTCCTGAATAACTCCTCCTGCTTTCAGCCTGTGCTTAATCCTCCAGGAAACCTCATTCTCCCAAGAAGAAGAGTGCTTCTGTACGTAATCTCCAGACAGCAGCTGTGACCCCGGCACCCAGAAAGGCGATCATTGTGCAGAACTGTGGTAGCAGGGGTGAACTTCCCCTCTCCCCCCCGCCACTTGTTTAAGGGCTGCTGGAAGCGCGCTGTCACTTTATGTGCACACACTGCCAGCAGTGATTTTCTCTGGCAGCTGTGGGGTACTTGTCCCTTCACCCTCATTGCAGGCTACCCTCAGAATCTGCACAACCATCTATTTTATTATTTTTTATTTTGCATTTTAAGGGATTGAACTTCCCACCTGCCAACAGAAGGAGCACTTGTTTTTTGCATTCAGTCCTCGAGGCTATGGCAGTATTACTGAAAAGTGACTTTGTCCATTTTTAATATCCAAAAATACAGAACAGCTGTGCTTTCTTGAAGTCCTTTTGTTTAAGAGTGGCTCTGAGACAATACTAAATTCAAGGCTGCCAAAGCTCAGACCTGAACGGCCTGAAAAATTGCCTTTTTCTTTTTTTCTCTTTTTAAGCTAGTTCTCAAGACACACTATACTACCAGCATGTCAGTAAAGCAACAGGTGTTATTTTAAGGCAGAAGAATTTGAACAAGGTAATTCTTCATGGCAGGCTTATCAGCCTTTTAGAACACTCAGCTTTTATTATTCTGACACAAGGCAAACTTACGTAACAGCACAGTGCGTACTAATTTACGGGATAACAACATGGATGTTGAGTTTGGAACACTGCACTTTTGTTTCAGACTGTGGATATTTCCCATACTCCTAAGAAAGGCATATGCTGCGCAAACACTTTTAAAAGCATCCAAGTGGAATTCAATATATTGAAAGAAGCTAAAGTACTCTGGAGTGATTAACAAACACGCTTCAGCAGAATGGCACAAAAGGATAATTAAGAACTAAACCCACAGAAATACTGAGACAACTAAAATCTCTCAAATTTCTTCTTCAATTGATCAGAAGAGCCCACTTGCCCACTGATGGCGTACAGATAGATTGAAAAGTGGTTCAAGATCACTGCCAAGTAACTATAAACCTTCCCATCTTCTAACGCAAATGCTCACTTTTGGGGGATTTAAGGGCTCCTGTTTGGAGACAGTGAGGATATATGCAGCCACAAAGCTGAACAATATCCCTTCTCTGACTCCTGGCTAATGTTTCTTCTTTGCAGGCAGAAGCGCACTGAAAGCCATCCACCCAGAATGCTGGTCTCTGGCAGAGTAAGAGTCAGAAGAAAAATGGTATCAGAAAGACAGAGATGTCAGAAATGGCAAAAATACCAGGGAAAAATGATATGACTTCTTAGTTTTCCAAAATTAGCCTGTTTGACTTACCCTTTATCCCAGAGGACAAACACCTCAAGGACAAAGAAATGCCTCTCTCTTCTAGCTCAATAGAATTTTTCCAGACTCTGCCTATGCAATCCAAGTCATCATCTCCCCACTGAGACAACACAACTCTGGTGAAAGGTAAATGGTCACTATTCATCTTAGAAAAACGGATCACAGCAAAACTATTGTCTCTCCTCTGGCCCTTCCCAAAGTCTCCTACTCACTCCTTGAAATATTGTTGATATCAAAGTCCTTAACCAGAAAAGAAAAACAACTAAAAATCACAACTAAAAATCAGCCTTCTCAAAGGCTGAGAGAGATTTCCAGGAGGGATTTTACACTGAAGTACTATTTGTCCACCTTTAGAACACACTTTCCCTTCCCTCATTGGCTAGAAATATACTTAACAGAGGTACATGCACACACACATTCCTGCTAGCTATGCCACACATCTTCAGGACTAGTGGACCTGATGATGAAAGACACTTTGCTCCCACAGGCTGGAGAAAATTTCTCAGCTGTAACTCCACATAGGTGAGCCATTCCCACTCTCGTGCCTGCTTCCCTTGTCTCTTTGAAAACAAACATTTGTACACTATCTGCCATGCTAGCGCCCACACACAGGTTGCCCTGAGTATCTGAACATTCATGCCACAACCCAGTCCTTCTACAGATGAGGTAAAGCCAACCAATTAACATGCTGATGATCCTATCCCATAGTGACAAAAGACTGCAGGCAGCAATGTGCCATGAACATTTACATAATATTATATCTGTGCATGTACAATCAGTGAGCATCAGTGCTACTTCAGGTGGTTGGCATCAGCACTGCCTTCCTCATCAAGTGCTTTGCAGTGAGTAAGCAGCTCTGGGGCAGATCTGTAATCTCTGAAGATGCTGTTTGCCTGTCTTCATCATGTCTACACAAATGAACATATGGCCTTCTAGCACAAGGCCAGCTTACACAGTCATTAATTAGATATAATTTCAGCCTGCTCAATGTATCTGATACAAAAATCTGTCCTCTGGCAGGAATGCCATGGAACTTTGTCTCTTTGTGAATTGACTCATCTGATGAGGAGAAGCAACAATTTTGCCTGTGACTAGGTAAATATCTGTTTATTACAAATGCAGGTTAAGCAGTGTAAACACACCTGAACTTGCCAGAGGGTTTCTTCTCACCCTCCCTATTTCCCACTACAAGTAGTAGCATGTGATACCCAAGATATCCCCTCTAGCATGTGATACCCAAGATATTCTCCAAAAGCACCATCACAGCTCAGCAAGGCATTACAATGCCAGTAATTCAGTTCTGCTGCCAGGCTCAGAGAGCTAGTCACAAAACTCATGGGAAAGTGCATGGAAGCAATGATCCTATATGCAGATACGCCTCACGGCTCTATGTACTTAAGTAGACTTTGTGAATTGGTGCACTTCACTCATTTTTAAGGGAATAATCAAGAAAGAGGATTAATTAGGGCTGAAGACTCAGGAAAGTTGGTATGAAAAATACATTTTTGGTAAAAGGTGGTAAATTTTTGTTCAGATTTTGCCGCATTGCTTCATTCTCTCACACAGCAGCACAAAACAACACCAGGCACATACACAGACCCAGACAGGGATGCTACTCAGAAGTAACCAGAGTACATGATGGCCTAAAGAAGGAGAACTTTGAGCTGTGCTCTCTTCTTTCATCACACACAGCACCGTGCAGGAGTTTGCAATGCAGCACTGTTTGCAGAAAAGCATAGCAAATTCAAGAAGTTTGTAAGAACTTCCCAATAACATATGAAGTGCAAACTGCTGGTTTATGAGGAGAGAGACCTGACCTACAGGCACGGCCTGGAGCTAATGGGGGAGAGGACCTTCTGTGTGAAATGTGAGGAGTCTTCAGCAAAGCAAAGCAGGTACCTCACAGAAAGAAGTGAGGATTTAACAACAACAAAAGAAAAAGCATTTGAGGGATAGCATCCAGTTGAATGATTTGTCTTTAATGGTACTCAACTACTCCTGAAGTACTGTAAAAGAATTTTTTAATTTCTCTTAGTAGTTCTTGATTATATACCAGTTACAGAACAAAGTACCCAATAATAGTGGCCCTTCAAAATATGGTGATAGATAGAGGTGCTTTTCTGTGGAAACAGATAGGCAGTAAGATCTTGCTTTTGGAAGTTAGCTGGTTCACTGGTTTCCCCTTGAACCCTATAACGTTTGCACATGTTTATTTTTGGCTGAGCAAATAAACGTACTTGAAAGTGCATTGATCCCCACTTTCATGTGAACCTTGGTGGCTTTCTTGGATTTTTTTTCCTAGAGATACAAGTCTCTCACAGAGCTGAACAGTCACAAATTATATATAACTATGATTATTATGATAGAAAATTAATCATAACTTCTCTTCTGTGTTTCATTACAATGGATTATGTTTTAAGGCTGACTTCCAGCAGATTCTCAGTACTAGCAGAAAAGTTATATTTTAAACATCTATGTTATACAAATAATGCTGTGCTTATCTAGTATATTCATCCTTTCTCAATTCCTGATTTCCAATTGATCAGAATTTACTTAGCAGTCATTAATTTAATGTAATTCTTCACTATCAGCTTGTGAAGTTGGGAATGGCTGACAATTATCACTGTTGACAAGCACCGGTATCTTCCTCATGCCTCTCTCCAGATGAGGCACCTCAACAACCAGGAGCAAGACAGCACTCAGTGGTCTTTGTACAATCTAGGGTTCCTTACTGTTACCTCTTTTATGTCCAAAGACTGCATAACTATTTCTACAAACTGAGGAATTCCAGGTTTGTTTGATGTCTTTGCCATCTCTACCCCTTTCTCATAAGGAAGTTGAGAAGAGTGATGGCAAGAAGCTGGTAATGAAGAATCACTGAACATAGCTGATACTCACATGGAAGGCTCTAGAGAAAGATTTGGCACCTGGAGACCTCAGCCTGTCCTACTAGGCAGGAGACAAACCACTAAACCAGCCCAACACCTGGTAATGCAGTGCTATAACAGGCCAGGGTGTCACAAGACAGGTAGGGGGAAAAGACCAAGGTGACTTTCTTACTGGAATTTAACTGGAGGTAATATGTACCACATAAAGACCCACCCAGCTAGACTGAGTCTGGTACTACTTCCTAACCCTACAGGACACATGCTTAAATGGTACTGCAGAGTCATGAAGAAAATGAAAATATTTGGAGTATCAGAGATGTCAGTTTCCCTCTCAGTATTTCCATGGTCTACATTTTGCAGCTCAAACCATGTGAACCTGCCATGAAGGGAATAAAGCCCCCAGGAGGCTGGGTTTGAGAAAAGTGGACACTTAAATCAGCAGAAGATCAGCATCCATTTGGGTGTAAAGCATAACATTCACACCTGACACTTGTGAAAGGGCACTAGCCTGCCCCAAACTGGCACAATCTAAGCAAAGAGAGGAAAGGCTGGCTGGACAAAAGGAATGTAAAAGCAGACAAATTTCCCATCTCTATCCTTGGTGAGTCCAGCAGAAGCTACTCTCAAATAGTGCTGTATAACAGCTTCAAACAAGTCAGAACTGTCAGCAGAAAGTACTATATGATTTAGTGAGCTGCTTCTAAAAGTTATCTGAAGAGTGAAACTTAACTGCACATAAAAGCCCCCAAGATCTGGTCTTACCATCTCCACAGGGCACTGATCTGGATTTTTGTCCTGTATTTTCTTTTGTTTCCTCTGGTTCCCAAACAAATGCTGTGCTAGAACAGATAATGTGCATCATCCCTTCCTGTGGTGAAAAGACTATGAAGCAAGCCCACATTTCCTTCCACTGCCAAAATCACTTAGAAATTCTGGCAACGCAGGACACATTCTTTATGTTATCTGGCAGCTGTTCAGCACCCTATCTGAAAAAAACCTGATGGCCTCACTCCAGTTCCTGACGGACTTATTCCAGATCACAAAGCTTCCAGATTATTATAGCCCACAAGACTTCATCCAGTGAGTCCTCCGTCATCTCACTGTCTTCTACTTTTCCTACAAGGCTATGACATTTCTTCTGGAGAAAGACAGCTAATCTGGTATCTTGAAAGCCTTGGCCAGATGAGGAACCTATTAAATCTATGGCTTAGATCTTTCACAGATGAATCATCAGCCTAATAAAGAGTATTACTTATTAGTAGCATGCATTTTGTGTTCCAGCTTCCAGACTCTGGAACTTGTTATGCCACTGCCTTATGAATCCAAACTCTGTCCACTGGTAGAAATATTCCCCCACACAGAGACTGACCTGCTCTTGGATCATAGCAAAACCTCACTCCCTCACAGCTTTTCTACAGTTACTGCTCTCCTTGCAACTCGTGTAAATCAAACCCTTTCACACAGTGCTGAATCTTCATCACTCCTGTAACTGGGAATCAGCTGCGTCCCTTCCTCGAGTGCCCTACAAGAGCTCATGTTGCAGTATCCATCACAAACTATACAGGCCTCAAACTGCAATTCATTCCTTTCTTGGATTGTGACCTACATTGGGTTTCTAGATGCAGTCTCTTTTGCAACTATATCAATACTCTATCTTCATCACCTACAGCTGGTTAAATTAATTAAAAAACAGATTATCTTTCTCTTCTATCCATGCACAGATTCCTCCACTTCAACAACTTCTTGGAGCCCACTGGATTTTTATTAAGACATTTTATGCCGTGTATAATTAATTCACTACAGCATTTCTTTACTGTTTAAATGGTGTGACCAAAATTTTCTTATGTATTCTTTTTCCTTATTGGTTAATAAGAATGTAACAGTCACCCTTAATTAGACTGGTTGGACTACGCTTGGGTAGGGGTAGGGACAGCTAATATTAAAGGAATTAGCACTTCTAAGGGTGGTGGGAGAGACAAAAAAAATCCAGGGATTTCTTTTTGAATCACAGCTAACAGCCACAAAGACTTTCATCTCAGCTCTGCAGTGTGACAGTTTCAAATGGCTTCTGCAACTTTGTACAGTGTAGAAGATATATCTCAACACTATTTGACTGAGTTTTCAGAAAAAAAAAAATTCTTCAGATCTATCTGAAAATAAAACACTTTGTCTTTCATGAACACTGTCTAGTGCTTCCTGAGGTCTGTACTCCTCACCACCAGACACCTAAGAAAATAAGCATTAACGACACCAATATGAAGAATACAACCAGAAATTAAATTGTCTTACCTATCTCCTTCCAGCCTAGACCACACACCTCACTGATACAGAATTTCTTTGATGTTTCTGGCTCAGAATTTCTATGGACCTGCAACGGGATAGCACTGACACATCTTTGTGTTAAAAATTAAGATAACCTGAATTAATGAATTACTTCCGAATAGCAAGAAAGGAAACGTAGAATAGAGAGTACAGCATTTTCTGGAAACCATAATGATTTTCTGCTGAAATATTTAAATGTAGTTAATGCCAAGGAATTTTCCCTTTCTGATCTATTGGGTTGGGAAGTAATACATAATACCATGCCTTTTTGATCATCTTGAATCTCTCCAGCAACAGGCAATCAATAGCCTTTCCAACAGCCACAGAGTAATCAAAGAGATTACAGAGGATTAAAACTGAATATCCTTGATACTTTAAGTGTTTAGTTTAAGTCATGTGAAAATACAACATTTAAACATGTTTTGGAGCACATGCTTACTTGGAAAAAGTCCTGGAGTTTTGCTGGGAGAAGACACGTGTTAGAAAGCGCTGCTATTTGTTTTTCCCAGCATACAGGAACTAGTGGTATGAGACAGGATTCTTCTACATTGGCCATGGCAAAGGGTCTATATGAGGGAAAGTAAAGCTATACAGTAGTTTAAACTTACCATTTCTGTTCACCAACACATTTTTATGCACATAATGAAAATCGAGGCTGGGCATACCTGTTCAGAGATAGTTACAGCATGACAGTCCTCAGAGTGGCCAAGGAGTATGGTACACACCCTCCCCATCAATCCATGGCTGCAGGATAATATCCTGAACGAGCAGCAGCCTGCTGCTCTGGACTCCTGACTCAAGCTGCACACCAACTATCTGCTGCTGGATATCGCTTTTTCTTCTTTGTCTTTACATCTCCTGTTCTTTTACTCAGAGTTTGAACTGAGACGCAGGAGATCGAGGATTCTTGTTCGGACTTAGTGGTTTATTATCTTATCAGTAACACAGCTGCACAGAGTGTGCCTCTTTGTTGGAAGGGTGGAAAATGGCCATGAGTTTTTATTTTCCAAGCTTTTTAAAGTCTAAACTAACCAATTATGAGATATGTTTTTACTTACAATCCAATTACTAACTTTTTATGTTCTGCAGTGAGGAACTTTTGACCCAATGACAGAACATTCAGATTTGTCAAGAAGAAGGAGAAGAAAGAAGACATAAATCCACACCCAAAATCCTCCATATTGTAACCTATTATTACCTATATGTTCTAAACTTAATTTTCTACATTTCTAAATATTTCACCCAGTGACATAACTTTTAATTACACAGCAACAACCTCAGTGTTATCACACAATTTAGGAAACTTTCCCCAGGGTTTTGGATCAAATACAGTGTGTTTCTGAGGATCACTGTCTCTCAGCATGGAAAGGCTGAAACTCTCAGAACCCAGAGTTCCAACAGCTGGAGACTTGTCACTTCTACCAAGACCATCCCCTCTCCATTTCTCTGCAGTTGTCAGCAATCGTGAAGAAAATACAACTGTGTAAGAGAACAGCAAAGTCATCCAATACCATAGATATTGCACATACCAATGAAGATTAATATCACAGAATAATTTAGGTTGGGAGGGATTTCTGGTAGTTTCCAGTTCAATGCCCAGGCCAAAGCAGGGTCAGCTACAGCAGATTGCTCATGGCTTTGTGCAGTTCTGCATTGAGTATCTCTAAGGATGTTCTCAGCCTCCCTGGACAATGTCTTCAAATGCTTAACCACCCTCACAGGGAAAAGAAAGTATTTCCTTGGATCTCACTGGCAATTCTTGTGTTCTGGCTTGAGGACATGTTTTTTCATCCTAATATTATGTATCTCCAAGATGAGCCCGGCATCTTCTCCAAACCCTTCTAATTAGGGCATGAAAGATTATCCACAACAAAAAAAACCAAACAAAAAAACCAACAACAAACTTGTTTTCTTTCCCCTGTTTAAACTATTTCAGCCAAATCTGAAACTGATATACTCTTTAAAGCATTTTGCAATCACACATTTTTTATGGAGGAGCTGAAAACATTTTGGGGAAAAAAACTCTTTGAGAAGATGTACAGAAAGGGCCTGTTGAAGATCTTATTCTGCATATTCCATATTCACCAATTTCAAAAGAAAACTGACTATTCTGTATTAAAAAGAAAAGAAAGGAAAATCTTCCTTTGTTAGTGCCAAAATCTCCAAGTCTTTCAAAAAAAAAAAATATCAAGAAAATCATATCCTGTAGTTCTAAAAGCTGCTGCAAGAATCAACACAGTATTTTTTCTCCCAGGAAGAAGAAAGTTAGTTTCCCATCAGGCGATCACAACTGAAACAATTCATCCGCACTGTGATTAAATGAAACTTTTAAAATGTACTCAAAAGCTACATTCATTGCTGTAAGGAAGAATGACCTCCCTCATAATGAACTCTGAGACTAGCAGTCAGCTTACAGAGGTTTTATAATGGCCAGTTTTGGCTTCAGAGTAACTGGTAGCTTCATTTTGCATGTTGCATAGCAGATTCGGGGGCCTGCTGAGGCATTGAAGAACCAGACTCAAAAGTCTGCAACTGAGGCTGGAATATGTTATTTTTATAATAAAGCAATATACTGTAAACCTGAAATTTAGCTTTTATTTTAATTTTGTGTTTTGATAAGCACTAGAACTGGATTACTTAAGGCAATTTCAAATGCTATGCTTTAAGTAAGTGAAAAGATGTTTTAAATAAATGAGAAGAAAGCTCCTGATGTACTAAAGAACATGAGTTGGATCAAGGGATGGACAACACTCCTGAATGCAGTTTGCCTACTAAGATCCTAATTCATGTAAGCGCCCAAAGATGTCCTATTTGCACCAGCAAAAGATAACTTATGAAGAAAAGCTGAGGAAGAGCTAGGGTGATGGACAACAGGATCAGAGGGTTGGACAGATGAGCTGCAGAAGAGACTTGCTGTGAGAGGTGCACCCCACCACTGCACATCACACGGTTAAATGTTATGAATGGCCTTTCCTACAGATGGATGCACAATTGGCAAAGTTGGGATAGTAGTTGAAAGACGTCTCTGAACCACACCTTTTGGGGTCAACATCAAATTAATGATCCTATTCCACAGACCTCAGTTTATCTTAACTATCAAGAAGGCATTCCATTAGTCAAAAGACCATAAGACAAACAAAAAACACCCCCTTTGTTTGTATTCTAATACTCAATGTTTAATTTTGCAGGCCTCCTGGCTAGAACAATCTAATTAACCAAAGAATGAGTCAACTGGGAGTGGTGATGGCTGGTAGTGGTGGATGAAGTATTCACAGTGACCTGTACAGTTTCCATACATTTTTCTTCAGCACACACACTTTATTGTCAGAGGTGCAGTGGTAGCACAGGAGGACTCGCTCAAATTAGATTCTCTCTAGCTTGTGTCATTATTAACCACAAGCCCAGTCAGAAGGAAAGAGATGCAAGAACAAGCTGTACAAATTCATTTCATCTAAAATGAAGGGTGAAACACCACAATTTCACTGCAGTCCCCATGAAACCAAATCTACTTTGATGAGTCTGATTTGATGCCCCTCATTCTTGCCTGCACTTTCTCTACAGGCATAGCTAGCAACAGGGATTGCCACAGCTCTTCAGGCATGAGAGTCTCCCCTCCACTGGCCTGTATCTGCATCTGTGTTACTACTCTTTGTAGCACAGTAACAGAGGCAAGCAAAACATTTGCCATTTTCTTTCCTCTGAAACTTAAATCTACTTTCTGGCTGCAAAAGCAAGCACATGTTAAACACACAAGCACAATAAAAGCCCTAAGACTTAGGCACGATGAACTCAAGGGAAGCATGTGATTCTGCACTAGCAAAAACTACAGTATGCAATTACAATGACTACAAATATTTTATGTAGAAGATTTATTGGCAAACCTCCACAGTGCCTGTAATCTGTAGCACAATTTCCTGTGCTCTTATTAGAGGAAGATAACCTTTTGGCAATTGTTTGTATAAGATGACAGTAATTGCTCATGATAAAGAGCTTAATTAGTGGGAGATTATTACATTAAAGGAAGTGACAGCAAAATAGATTCTGTACCATTCTTATTTTTTTTAATAGTTCATAAAAAGTCTTATAATTGAAAAGAGCACAAGAAAATATTTAACAAAACAGAGGATGGCGATTGCAAAAACACTTTCCAGACAGCTGCAGATAGCTGGACAGCACATCTGACTTTCCCTTGGGTTGTTCGTGGGTTTCTTATTGGAAATGGAAGCAACTGTGATATACAGACTTCTAATGAAATGTTGCAATGGAGTCCTTTGTTACCGTGTGACTGGGACACTGCATGATCACGTGCTTTGCTTTACTCAGAAAAGAAGCCTGAGGAATTTTAATCAAATACAATCTCAACACAACATACAGCATGACCAAAAGTAATCTGTGACACCTTTAGACAAACACCCTCCTAAAAATTCAGCAGTTTCTAGCCTTGGTCAAAAGAAACCCCAAATCCTAAAACATGTGATAAACTGAGAGGCACAGAAATATGAGGATTATGAAGCATGAAGACAAGGATAGGCAAGAACAGCTCCATGCCTGTAGGTGCTCTGAGTTGCCACAGCAACAGAGATAGGCTGGAGGAGGCAGGAAGCAACAAGGAGATAATCTAGGACCGCATTGCACCCTCCCATCCTGCAGCCTGTACACACCACTAAGTGTTGGCAGCTCCGAGACATCTAAACTGCAGAGGGAAGGCCACCAGGAAATATGCAGACAGACCCCAAGGATATCCACCCAATATTAAGAGGACTTTGCCCTGGCTTGAGTTCTGCAAGTACCAGCTCCTGAATTGATTTCTAGTCTGATTGACTTCTACCCACCAAAAGAAAAACACAGGCTTAAGAAACAGGGCCTGTGTTAAGAAACAGGGCCTGAGGTATGCTGAACAGCACACCTCAGTGAGCAATTAAGTGCTGATCCCAGCTCTGCCTCAGGTTGAGCTTTTCCTACCAAACCATACCAGTTTGCGCACAGGTGCTGTCAGGAGCACACTCACCCTGGAGAAGAAGCTGCACCAGAGCAACATCCCAAGCTCTCCCTCAACCACGAAGACCAAGACGGATGCTTTAAACATAAGCATCTACCAGGCAGCCAGACACAGAACACAAATAAAGTCACTACTTGCCACGTTCTGGCCTGCCCCTTAATTATATGTCAACAGCACACACTAATGAAAGAAACACTTAGAGCTCAATTCCTTTTCAGCTACTTGCAACTGCTGCTCCAGGGTAGAAAAACAGAGTAAAGCCAATCCGTGTTTGGAAGCAGAAGACCTAGGTTTAAACAAAAACATGCAACCACATTGTTCATTTGGCTGTGGAGAAAAATTTAGGTAGAAAAACTGTCTTCAAAACAAGAAGGAAAGTCAGGAACAGCAAAAGGCTAACTCATCCCAAAACAGGAGTTGACGCGTAAGAGCTCCCCACAGCTGATGACTACCTGCATGGCTGGCAAAGAGAGTGCAACTGGGAAACATGGGAAAGCAACAAACTTCAGGGAAGTAAAGTCATAACCATGCAGCTGAGCTCTGTTTTTCATGATTTAGATCCTGAATTGGCAAGGTGCAAAAGCGCAAGAACAGAACGTGGACACTTCAGTCAGGCACGTGCGTACACTTCAGCAGTGTAGTTTATGCAACACTTAATCACAAATGGAAATACCTCTGCATTCACTACAACACTTGTCTAGTTGACCAGAAAAACCGACCTGGATATGCCTAGGGGTAGAAGACGCAGACAAAGGTCCCTACCTGGGTCCCCCTAAGAAGAGGCCCACCTGGCTGTCCTGAAGCCCCCATCACCCCATGTCTAAGCAGGAGGATGCTGCTCCCCCAGCTCTGCCACCGCAACCCCCATGGGCACCGGGAGCTCAGACGAGCAGCTGAGCAGAGCGTAACAAACATCCGGGTGCTGGGACATGGCCCGTGTGCAGGGTCCACATCTGCCTCTGCCCAAAGGGAATAAGCATTTCATGGAAGCATTGTCTCCAGATGTAAAACTAGTTTCTAAAGCCAAAGAGAACCCGGAAATGTATCTCTCTGCTTGGCCTAGCCTCAGAGCCTAATGCGAGACACTCACGGCAAACCTGGGCTTGTGCCAGCAGCAGTTTGAACGTGGAGCTTTTTTCCTCCTTTACATAGCAACTGGCTTGAGATTTAAATTCATGATCCTAAGCACGCACAGACACAAAAAAGGAACAAGGAAACCAACCTAGTTAAGGAAGGTGGTAGAAAGAACTGGAATCCCATCCTTCCTCCTGTATGGAGTCACCAGGTCTCTGAGGAAACAAACTGGTAATCTAAGGCAACACGCAAGTCTTGAGACAACACTTGTACTGAGCACATACATAGAAACAACACTGTCAAAGGGCCAAACCCAAGCCCTGCTGAAGCCCAGATGAGTCCTGTAAGGCTACTAAAAGCTAATTTTGCAAACCTGTGAAAAACTTCAAGCTCTAGCAAGATTTTGATCCACAACAAACAAAATAAATCCTGCTCATCTCTATGTGTCAGTAAGGGCAGCCAGTTATGTATGTGGACAGCTAATTTTCATTCAGCTGCTTTCCTCCAACTAAATACATTTTTTGTTCATTGGAAACCATCCAGAAAACAAGTCACAGATGAGCACTGCTACTAGAAATCAAAAGAACAAGTTACTTCTGAAATACAGGATAAACATTTCAAGGCTGGTTATAGCACACATGTATGTACATGTACACTGTATGGAGAAATTATTTGTTCAGGGGCTAACCAGAAGTGGTAAATAATATCTATGCACCACTGAGCTGGACTGAGCACTTTCCAATCCCCCAGTTTTCCTCTCCTCCAGCCAAGAATCTATTCAGAGCAATTCACTGACAGGGATCCCAGTTGAAAAAGCTCTTTCCTCTTTGTAGTGCATCCTTAAGCACTACCCTTGAATCACACTCTCTAAAAGGCTTTTCCAGCTCACAGGCAAACCAGGCAGCACAGGACAGCGACATCCTCAGTCTGCAAATGACATCATCTGGGTAACATATGGCACCAATGTGAAAAGCCAGCAGTGCAGAAATTACTTGCACCATCTCCTGTGCGCCTGAAGAATTTGCAAGCTGGGCTCCTGTGAATGCACCTCCACTGGCAGGAACTTTGAAAGAAAGCTACAGGAGGTTGCAGAGATGATTTCACAAGCCCCACTTGCCTAATTGGAAACACAAGCATACTTTTCTTAGCAACTGACATCTTGAGAGACTCGCTGCTTTCTGAAGTACGAAGCATGTGTGCAGGGAAATTCGAGATCTCTTGTATGACCTTTATGTCTTTCATAATCATTCCAGGGAAAAAAAATGCTTCAGCCCTTGGCACATCAGGTGTCCTTTTTCTGACTAAGATGGGATGTCTGTTTTGCTTTCTTTTAACAACGGAAAATCATCATCTTTCCAAGCAATAGTGACAATTTTTTCAGTGGCCTTGTCTCTTGTATCTTTAGTCTCTACAGTGATAAAGCAATGGCAGGTAAATCATGGAAGTATTAAATCCATTGCTATCCCCAACCCAAAGCAGTTGACTGAGCTCAGCCCTCCTCCTCAAAAACTTTAAGCCAACACTTTAAATTAACATGAATCATCATAACTTACACTGTGCTATTTGTCACAAGCGCTACCACATTTCTTTTTGAAACACTGCCCTGTAAACTGCAAATGGTTGAATGAAGTATTTTACATGCACAACTCCCAATCTTAGATTAACACTTAATGGCCATACTCCTCCACTGTTCATATACTGTGTGTGAGGGAATGCCTGTCATAAAATGGTCCACTTCAGGCAAAGCATAAATAAAATAGAACATCATTTAAATTTACAGCTAACTGTGCAATTTAAGATGGGTTGTTTATGAGCATTCACTGAAGAAATAGGCCATGGTTTTAAATACTGAAAAAAACATAGAGATCCACTTAAGAAACATATTTGCCTTATTTTAAGGTCAGCATTTAAATATCTGCATCTGGTAAACATTTTATTTCCATGGTACAGCATACGAAACACTAAAGAAAGATCCAGTTGCTATTTTAATTCACTTCTGGGTTTTAAAATATGGCCCTACTTTGACACAATAATATGTAGCCATATTTGTTAAGAAAATCATTAGCAATGCTAAGGGAGTATTTCTATGGCTCTACAGCAATAGTTGAAGCTCTTCAAAGCAGGCAAAACATGGAATACACTGAGCTGTTTATCTTCACATATTATTATAGTAATCTATAATATTACATAAAATTATTATATTAATCGATAATATTTTTCAGTATCTACCATACAACTTAACCACCATTCACCCTTAGTTTAATCCTGTAGAGGAGAAAATTCGTGAACTCCTTGATACCTGAGTCAAACTCTTCACTTAGGCCACCATGATCTATTGCCTTTGTCACTATAATATTCCACTCTTCTGGAATTGACAGCTGCACTCCTGCAAGTCCTGTGACTTACTCCAGCAAAGGCTGGGACTCCCGCAGACAGCAGGTAAGTGATACCTCCACCTAGGTACTCTCAGCATCACTTGAGAAGACCAAACCACCCAGGAAGCAGATGAGTGGTGGGAACTGAGTGGAGGGACTGAGAAGCTAGGGTGCTGGGAGATCACTGAGAGTTACTCACACTTGCTCTTGTCCCTGCTGTTCCTTGCCAGGCCCCCCAAGCCAGCTGATGCTGCACAGCCCGAGCTGGCACCAGCACAGGGTGCTGGCTCAAGAGCTATACCTGCTCAGAGGCAAGCAGGGGTGTGAGAGGCCTTTGCATACGAGTGAGGTCTGCATGCACACACCTGGGGGACTGAAACACCTTGGCATCCCTGTGCTGGACCTCTGCTTGTTGAAACCATAAGGAAGACACGTCACTGTTCAGCCATTTGTTCCTCAAGTTAGGAGAGGAGGAGGTGAGCTATCTTCACTTTCCTTACATTAACTTAGCACTTTTATAATGCAGCAAGTCAATACAGGACACAGAACATTACCATGTGCAAATGTGGCTCACACTGTTGAGTAATACCGCTATTTTAAACCCTCTGCTGCTAAGCAACACTGACAGTATGGTTGGAACATTTTGGAAATACCGAATGCTTCAATTCTTCCCCCCCCACACGTGTAAAAAAGCTGCTCCCGCACTGCACATACATCCAGAAGCTATTCAAAGGTGGGGGCTTCAGTTTTTGTCAGGTTAATTCTCCTCAGCATTGCAAGGACCCTGGTCATACTTGTGCAGAAGCAGCCCCTTAAGAGATAAACAAATGTGGCCTCTTGGTTTGTATGTAAGCACCTCAAAGGCACCATTCCTGGAAAGCTCAGCCATCAGCTTCTCGTACTGGATACTCACAGCTAACAAGGAAATGGAAAAAAAATTATCAGTTCCCTTAATTCAAGAACAACCCCCAAGGCTGGGATCCTCTCCAAATATCATACTTACCTGCACTGTCTAAAACAGGGCAGTTTGTCCCTTCCTGTAAGAGAAGGGTATTTGTGACAAGCACTACAACCCAAAGAGTAATTGCTGACAGCTAACATGAAAAATTTCCAATGTTTGCAGAGCAACAAGAACAGGAGAGAGCATGGGGAAAGCACAACATTTAGTATCGTAAGAGGAAGACTTGGTGAAAGACTTCAGTGAAACTGCATTTACTACACTGAGGAAGACTTATTTTAAACCTTTCTATCTACTTACACTCCAGTAGGAGAAGGGGCAAAAGCGAGCTTGGAAGTCTCTCGCCCAGGGGCTGCCAGCACTTGGTCCCTTTGAACTAATCTCACTTTGTGGAGCAATTTTGCATTTTTCTGTACCAAGCAAGCACTGCAAAATGGCCCATTAATTTGGGTTCCTCTTGGATGGATTGTTTCACAAGGTTTGACCATGTTTTCTAAGGCAGAAGTGTACCTCTGAGATACATCTGATGGAGAAACGGTGCCCAATTCTGATAGAATATACTTCAAACTTTTCATAAGCTTACTCCTCTCATCATTATTCTAATTTATTCCAGAGTACTTCATTTTGCCACAGACATTAGTGAGGTTACAAATACTCATGTCTCTTCAACTATTAATTCTATAGCATTTTTCACTTCACTGTATATTTACCCGTCTATTAACCTACAGGGATGATTTCATAGCTAATCATTTCTACTAACACCCTTTTAGACACTTGTGACTTCAACCCTGAAGATGTAGGTGGCTGGAAAGACTTGCTTGTCTTCCTCCTCCCTCCTGTGATCTAAAATTAAAATGATGTGACCAGGACAACATGCCTCATATCCTATACTTCTTTGACAGACAGCACAGGTCTAGACCCAATTTCCACAGAAAAAAGTGAATCACTGAAGAACAGCAAGGCAAAGCTTCTCCTAAGTAAGCACATTACAGCCTCCTGGGGAGAGAGCAAGCCAAGACAGATGTAGAATACACATCTGGGTTTTAAATAGGTACCGTTAAGTAAGATGCTTTAGAAAAAAATACATTGTTTATCTTCCAATTGACTGGAACAGACCCTAATTCAGTCAGATGAGAACTGCAGTACTGTACGATTATGCAGCAGCTGAAAGAGGTCTTCTTACCTACAGAAAAGGCATTTAGGATAGTCTCTTTGGACCATTCTCTGCTTATTCCCAAATAAGATCCAGCACTTTCTGCAATCAACAGGAGCAGGTAATGCTAATCCCATCATGTATGTCTCTCTGATCTGCAAGACAACTGTCTCAA
This sequence comes from Corvus kubaryi, assembly GCF_017639235.1. Lineage (NCBI taxonomy): Eukaryota > Metazoa > Chordata > Aves > Passeriformes > Corvidae > Corvus > Corvus kubaryi. The sequence goes on along the minus strand of NW_024581892.1, from coordinate 20,528 downwards.
TGATCAAATGCTGTAGAAGAAAACATTGTTCAAGCACAGTGGCCTTGAACATGCAGTATTTAAAATCCCTCTGCAGCTATCGAAGGCAACTCTTTTTACTCATTTCATCACGACAAACTGCAAAACAAGAGACTACAGCATGACTAATGAATCCCTCAATTCCCATCTGCCAACACAAGTCAGTCAGTGTTTCACCCACTCGCCCCCAGCCCTTCACGCTCTGGAGCGTCTGTTGAGCCCTGCACCTGATCTGCCTCAAAACAGGATGGCAGCACATGCCACACAGCCAAATCTTCCTGGCAGGGCACTGGACACTCTCCCTTGCTTAGACAAAAGGGTATGTCTGATAGCTTTCTCCTCTCTTGATCCATTGTCAATTTCATTGGCTGTAAATCACAAAGACCACAAAGAATTCATCTTCGTTTCCATGTCCAATATCAAGGTTTACCTTCAGGACTGCTAGGTATGAGACAGGCACAGATCATTAGTTAGTATGTAATTTAATGATTTGCTCGCAATTTTTCTGTTTTCATTAGAAATCTTTTTTTACATTAAAACCCCCAATGTCAAAAAAAAAAAAAAAAAAAAGGTACCTTCTTTCTGAAGCATTTCTTGCCAAATTTAAGGATGAAAAACGGAGCAATTAAATTAGATATGCTTAAAACAATGTACCCTCAAGGTCCAAACTATTGCAAGGGGGAGATAGAGTGGGAGTGTTGCAGCTCGTTCTCCTCTGCCTATTTCAGTTGTCACTCAAGGACCTGATTTGTGAGCCCAGCAAGTCAAAATGATCCTCATTTCCTCTGTTCCCTCTCCATTTTCCTCAGTTTGTTAGCAGTGGGTCCCACCAAATCTGAAATCAAACACTGCTGCAGTTTTGCTGACAGGTAGAATGCAGAGCACAGATAATCAATAACAGCAGGACGCGCACAGACACTCAATAACAGCGGAATGAAAATCGACTGAAGGTACCAAGAACAGGAATCCACAGCCATTTTGATGCAAGTTTGCTCCACCTGGTGAAATGCAAAAATGCAACCGATCTGCCCACCCTGCAGCTCTGCTGAGTGAGGGCATTCTTGTTATGCTGAGAAGCAGCCATATGCTGTCAGCTGTCACGATCAGCAAAGGTATTACTGCATTAGCACCTACAGTGCTCAATTAGGGAGAAGGCTCCTGCTGCATGAGGCGAAGAAAGCAGACTGCTGTCATCCTAGACTGAATCCTCTGCTATACAGACAAGTTGCAGAAGCTGAACCAAAAAAAAAAAAAAAAACCAAACCAAAACCAAACAGATGGGAGGGAATATCCCTTGATTAAAAGGACAAAGCAGTAGTGAAACCAGGGCACATTTTATCAAAATCTGAGACTTCAGATGTTCGAGATCATGGCCTGATAGGGAAACGGGTATTTAGCTAAATATCACCTTTCTAGACATGGAGCTCTTTCTCCATACACATGGCACCATTATGAAGAACCAGGTCTGTGCAAAACAAAATGCACAATGAAACTCAACAGAATTGTCCGAGTAAGAATCAAGCTCATGTCAGAATATCTTCTTTTACAGAATATTAAGTTATAAGGGACCCACATGGATCATCCCAGTCTAGGTCTTAGGCCTGCACAAGACAGCCCCAAGAATCACACCATGAGATTGTGATGCCTGAGAGCACTGTCCAAGCGATTCGTGTGCCCTGTAAGGCTTGGGGCTGTGACCACTTCCTGGGGGAGCCCATTCCAGTGCTCAACCACTCTCTGAATTAAAACTATTTTTGTAATATCCAACCTAAACCTCCCCTGAAACAGCTTCATTCATTCCCTTGGGTCCTGTCACTGGTCGCTAGAGAGAACAGATTGATGCCTGCCCCTCTGCTTCTCCTCGTGAGGAAGCTGTAGACTCCCCTTAATCTTCTCTTCTCCAGGCTGATCAGACCAAGCGACCTCAGCCATCCCTCATACAGCTTCCCCTCCAGACCCTTCACTATGCATAAAAATGGTTCACATGCATAAAAAACATGCATTGTTCACATACATAAAAAAGGAGAAACAATTTAACAAACTTTTGTGCTTTTAGGAACATACTTAGTAATAATCCAGCACCAAGTTAGCTAAGAGCAGGCAAAAGTTGGCGTTGTACCACCATAAATCCCCCTAGTGCATGCACAGGACACCACAATTAGGAAAGGGATTGTTTTTTCCATTCATCACTTCTTGTTCACAACAATGCAAAGAGCTCCTTGGTGAGAAAATGATGCTAATAATGCCAAAGTTGTGTATTTAATCCCTGTTGGGCTATTCTCTTAAGAGTTGGACTCGATGATCCTTGTGGGTCTCTTCCAACCCAGAATATTCCGTGATTCTGTGAAATAAGTAGTGGCTGCTCAATGCTGGCATAGAAAAAGTCAATGAAAACACACTAGTCATACTGTCATGAAGATGCAAAGGACAAGAGAAAGACAATGGCAGTCATTCATTTTATAAAATGACGTGTTGCTGCAAGACTTTTGGGCAGTGCTTCTCATAACAGAATGCAGCAAATATGATTGAGTACCCATCCCCCGCCTCTTTCACTTGATTTTCCAAACAGAACAAACAACAAATGTTAGGCAGCATCACCCATCCTCCAAAAACTCTTCCAAAAGCACCTGGTTATAGAGAATGATGCCTGGACTTTCAATTTCTGATGCATCATAACCAAATCTGTCACAGAAAAAAAAAAAATTCTTCCTATGAAACAGGGAACAATTTGTTTCCATAGCAGCAAGGACAGTGATGAGCAACTCAGGCAAACAGCTTGAGAATTATTAGGAGCATAATGCAGATCAGATGATTTACATACAACATAAATAGTGCAGAAGGTGACGAGAACAAGCAATAGCCTTTGAAGTATGAGAATGATAGAGACAATCATCAGATCTAACTTGTCTCTTTCCCTTTCATCCCTGCACAAAGTCAGGAGAAAACTGTCAGCGCAGATGGATAAACAGTACTGGAGGAGATAGGATGGCACCTCTGAGTCACAACGCTGTAATCCCAAAGCACCCTTGCAACAGCCAAAATCTGCGTGAGAACAGCAGAAAATTTAACAATTTTCAAAGTCAGGTGTAACCTTTGTTTAATCTACACTCTGCAACATTGTCAACTGTTACCTGAAACAGTCTGACAGACACTGTACCTCTCTGCTTGTGGACGCTGCACGTCAAAAACAACATCCATTCAAAGCTCCTTTTATTCAGTGAAACAAGTGTTATCTACCCTCAGCTTTGAGGGGACTGGCACTTAAGTTCAATGGGACACAAACCCATGAGGTGAACCCAAAGATCATTTGTCCCTAGAATTTCACACCTTCCCTCCCACTGTTTTCTCATAAATGCCCTAAGTTATTAGAGGATCCCACTTTAATATTGTTGGGTCTTGGCTCTTTAAAACCTTGAACTAGAATTTCGGTTCCAAAACTAACTGAACCAGACATATTGACTCAACCAGCTGCAACAGTTTCTGAAACAGGACATTTGCTAAAAAACCCCAAATTCCACAACACTTAAAGAACAAAAAGTTATGTATCAGCTAAACCACCCTGTGATAGAAGATTAAACTCCCTGCAAAGTTTTTCTATGTGAATTCACTTCATTTTGTTTATCATTAATGCTGAACATTGCTAACAGGCACATTTTGAGAGCAATATTGCTAAAGCCATTATGACACTGCAACCTTGAAGGCACCTTGAAAACTGAGTAGCATTGCAGCTATGCCAGGGCTAATCCACTTAAGAAAATAAAGATGAAATTCCTTGCCTGACATTTCTGAGAACAAGGTGACAGTTTTAACAAACTCGTCATTGAAGGTACTCTGCCTAAGTCAACTCAGAAAGTTTTCACGGAGATTATATCCAGTCTCCAGTACAAATTGTATCCACACAGCCTGATGCAAACACCTAACTGAAAAAATTACTTGGAACAACTTCGTGGACAAAATTATTTTCTTTTATGTGAAGCAACAAAACATTCTGCTGTCCCCTTCAGGTTTCTCAACCCCAAGGCACACAAGACAAAACCTCCCCTCAACTAATGAGCATTGGGCCTGAGACAAGCTTTGAAAGAAGCTAGACCTGTTATCTTCCTCTTTGGGGAATTATCTTTTGTAGCCATCAACTAGTCTTGAAATAATAGCATGGGAAAATAAGCACTATCCATCCCCTAGGAAATAAACATCTCCATATGTATACACAGAAAAAATATCTATAGCATGATGTCTGTGGGAACATGGGAAGAGGAATTTCATGTTGCTTAAAAACATAAGTAAATGATGCCCAGCTGTGTCAGATCAATAACCTGGTATTCTGACTCAGTGACAAAAACAGATGTTAGAAAGTGAGTCTGGCCATTTTTTGCATTTCTTTCCTCTTATACTCCCTGAGGGTTTGGAATTGCTATATTAAAGCTATTAGTGGGTACTTGGAACTTATTGCTGAAATTTTCCCTGAAATCCTGAATCCTTTCCTACCTGTAAATTACAGCCTTTCAGAATTAACCCTCACCATGACAGATCTTACAGAGCTTGAACAGCAGCACACAAGTTTCAGTGACACAAAAAAAAGCCTCAAAACAAGACACAGGCAGGTATCTGCAACTCATTCATATCTATAATGAATTTTGCTATCTCTGTCTTTCAAAGGGAGGAGAGTCCTTTTTTAAGTTAATTCAACTCCTGTTTGCTCATTTGGAAGCACTTGAGGTTGAATTCTATTAAAAATTACTGCAGCTAAGCCAATGTGCACTGGGGATCTTGGCAGAAGAACGCAGGCACATCTCTTTTCCTTTCTAAATGGCAGGAAGGCCCTTTCCAGGAAGGAATATTTTTACATTTCATTGCTCTTTTTCAACCCTCCATTTTTGCACATGTTCCTCCTGAGTTCACACTGTTAGGCCATGTTTCTTTTCTTCCACAGTCTCACAGCACTGCAAGGGACCAAGATGCCGCCACCAGGGTATCACACAGCCAAGCTGGGGCACCTGAATTTGCCGTAGCTCTGAAGAAGCTGCAACCACCGTGCTCAGCCACAACCAGTTCTTTTCTCAGACATATTTGTGTAAAGTAAGGCTGTCGATTTCCATGCAAAGATTCCATATATTGAAGTTCCCACCCTTGTGTTCCATGGAGAAGGCTGCCCACACAGCATGCAAGCTGTTTAAAAGCTGATCCCTGTGCCAGATTGGTTTGCTGTCTAGCCAGGAAATGCTTCTGCCTCCCCCTGCTCAAAGGACATCAACGTTATTCAAGTGCAGCAAGAGCAACCATTATTCCAGCTGAAAGGAACAAAACGTCACCCTTTGAGGATACAAACTGCAGGAAAGCTTTGGGGTGAGAAGAAAGACCCGGGAAAAAAAAAAACCCAAGTGCCTAAAGAAGACAGTACTCTTTGATCCACAGAGAAAGATCTTGCTAAGGACTGGATCCTGTTTAAAGGGCTGCATAAGTAAGCTGAGAGCTTTCCTAAGCTCAATATGGAAGAACTGCAGTGTTATTGCAGTGCCAGCAGACCACGGTAAGCAAGCAGCATGTGACATTGACTTCACAGAAACCTCTTCTGGTGGCAAATGTTAGCTGAGTTTTGATGTACCTGGCAAGCCCAAGGAGGCAGGGTCTTACAAATTTAAATCTCAAACACTTAAACATAAGCTGATAAAGCACTGCCTTCGTTAGCCTGACGTAGCCGCTCCAGATCAAGGGTACCCTCACACCCACTGGAGATGCCCTCCTTCAGAGCATGCCTAAATAGACTCAGGCTAAAAGCTCAGGACAGAAGCAGCCAGAAGGAGCTTAAGGATCACTTGAACTTGTCAGGGAAAGCTCCCTGGTTGCTCTTCGGCCAACAATGCCCTTGTGGCTGAAATGGGTTGGATTAAATTGAAGCACATCAGTCAAGAGGCCAGTCCGTTCAGGCACTCTTGACAGCCAGCACTGCCAGAGCACGGTAGTATGGCAGAGCTCCCTCCTGCCACCCCACATGGTTACAGAGAGAGCCTCCTCAGCTACAAGGCTAAAGTTAGCTGGTAACATGGAAACGTGTTCTCACTACCCACATCCCCAGATGTCAGATTAATTTAAATACATTTAACCATATTCAAAATCTATGTGTTGCCAGGAAAACAAGTGCACTAATTTGTGCCTGTGAGAAATTCAACTGACAAATCCAGAAGCAGCACAAAAGTGATAAACAGGTTAGATAGTGGAAATAATCATGCATTAGCCTTGGCTGTAATTTGTCAATACAAGGCTTTTAGCAAGCAAAAAGCATTTGCACAGAGACCTAGAAAATGAAGCACTGCCAAAGAGATCAGCTGCTAGAAGCAATACTGCCATCTCATGATTTTAAGTGAAGTCTCATGATATTCGGTGCTTCTAACAGGGCTTCTTCAGCTTTTCAACTGTTAAACATGAGCTGTAAGTTGCTTAAAATAAATACAAACCCAAATTTTCTAGCCAGTTTTTTTTTCTGATAAGAAGCCTAAATACGTAACCTTTAACTATTGATCAAGAGGCAAAACTGATGAACTCAAAGCTCAACATTCAACACCAAACCATGTGCTTTTGGGCCATGACTTGCCAACAGAAAGACTTTCTGCCCCAGACTGCCATTCTCATGAGCTAGATAAGCATAGCAGCTCAGCTCACAGACATATTCGAGAAGCGAATAATAAAAGAGTCAACTTTTGGGCATCCAGGGGAAAAAAAAAACAACTATAGGAGCCCACACCTTCCTTGGACTACAACTGCCAGAAGGGACCAGAACATCCCAGAGCTTGGAAACTTTTTTAGTTCCTAGAAAAAACTAAACACACCTGATGAACAAACCATCCAGAGATCCCCACTCCCCCACTGACAATTTACTGGCAAAAGGTTACAAACAGATCCTAGCTTGATGTTCACAAGCATGTGAAGAGTCATTCAAACCTGAAGCACTGCTCACAGCAATGCCTTGCTCTTCAGCTGAGAAGGATGGAGACACAACCTAGACATCAACTCCTCTCAGGGATGTTTCTTGCCCCAGCTCGAAGTTTTCCCACCATGCTTCCCCTGGCGTGCAAACCCACTGACTTGCTTTCTGTGGCCTAACAGGAGCAGGGAAGAGCCCTGTACTCACATCAATGCAAAGCACCCTTCCAGTGATACATGCCCAAGGCCTCTCTTGATTTTATCAATTTTATTTCATCCATGACAGCTGGAAGGCTTCTAAGTAGCTTTAATCACCGGTGGGATCAAATTACTCTGGAATGGCAGGAACAAGTTAGGCCAGAGAGCAGATACTCCTGATCCAAAGCAGGTAAGGCTCACCAAGGAGCGCACAGGACAGAGCACCCCAACTCCCCCAGCTGCCAGACCCCAGCTGGCCTGCAGCTGCAGCCCAGCACCAAGGCTGGCAGGAGCTGCTTTGAGGCTCAAGACAAGTTTCTCCCAGGCCACATCTGCTCTTGGAGGCAACAAACCCATAGTCAGCAGAGGAACACTCAGCTTTGAGAGCTGCACTCTTGATGGTAGGGCTTGATTCAAAGGGGCACAACAGCAGATGCGCTAGAAGAGCTTTTCTCATCTTCCCTCTCCCTAACTTCACTTATCAAGGAGAGATTTTCTGGACTATTAGATTTTCAAAGGAGCAAACTAGAACAGCTGGGCTCGTGACTTTTTTCCCTTGCAGAGGAACACCAGTAGGGGCCACCACAAACCCAACTGAGCAGGTTTTCAGTCACATACGCAGGTGTGTAGGTTCATCCACACCAAGGGGAAAAAGGGACTGGAGACAAAATTTGGGCTTCAATTATGTCTCGACCGGTGCTTGAACAAGACATCAAAGCAAGCTTCATCACTGGCAGCCTTCAGAATCTCTTCATGCATTATTCAGTTCTAGCTCCTCTCTTCAGCCTGAAGTTCATTATTATACTCAGAAGAGCACAAGTGAAAAAACAGTAAATAATATTACAGTATTTCCTGGGCATCACATAAAGTGCTGTGGCATTCAGCAAAGAGAAATCCCAGTGAATCTGCACTAAGAGGCCGGGGTTAAGCTGTCATCCCTACATCCTCTTGCAGTTCACAATAAAGCCTCATCTACTGATGTCAAATCTCATTTCTGATAGGAGAAACTAACAGAGGCCAGCTGTTTTTCCTCTGTTTTCTCCCCAGATAAGTCATCACCTCAAACTCCTATGTATACAAAGGCCCCATCCTTATACTCACTGCCTCCTTAGAACAACTACTGGCTAATGAAAGTACATAGAAAACATGCAAGAGGCCACATCTGTGCCCCCAAACAAGATTCTTACAATTTAAGAATTATAATTTGTCACTGGACTAACAAATGCAGCTCAAGCCAAGACTTATTTCAGAGCTTATACACACCAACGTAAACTTCACTCTGAACTGGATTAAGCTTTTGCTTAATCCAAAAGAAGCTTTCATTAAAAAGCAATTTTTTTTATTTCCTGAGCAGGAAGACTTTCAGGCAACAACATCTAGAACTTCTGTAGGCAGTCTGCCCTGTTCACCTCATTAATGTACTTTTTAAAGAAGCCATAAAGCCACAAATCCTCAAGCCGGGCTGTCCAGCACTGCTTCTGGATCTTGGATGGGGATGCTTACCAGAACCAGCAGGTCCTTTCAAGCCCAAGCAGCAGAAATACCTCTCTTTGCCCCTGGCACTCCATAAAAATGACAACAGCAGCTTCAAGCGAGGCCAGATTAAAATCCCCTACTCTGCATTTCACTGCAGATGTCATGGAGACTAATCCAGGCATGAAGCGGTGCTCAGGCTGGGTGCACAGTCACAAACCCCAGCTACTGCAAAGCAAGTCCATCTTTCCAATTCCCCTACAGGCAGTGCTTGGACTGGATAGGCAGGAATAATCAAACTGTAACAAGCTACTGCTCCCAGCTGTTTCTAAATCATTCTTCTCTGTCTAGTTATGTGTTATTAAGCATTATGGTCACTAATTGACCATCACAGATTAAGGCCATGTAAATCAAGGTAAGAGTGATCAGGAAGAAAGTGTACACATGCTTTTTTCCAACTGCTTATGCTATATATTGGTTACTGAACACACCTCTCAGAGTTCACAGATATCTTCATTTTTTAGACTCTGATAGACTTCCCTCTGTCACTAGATTGATAGTCTATAAAGAAAAGAAAGAAGTGTGACAAAAGATTTTGAGTGTCTGAAAGGTTTCTGCAGAGAGGAATAGAGCATAACATCCTCCCTATTCATCCAGGACAGACAGTGCAGTTGGCTTAAAATGATGATAAAAAGAAATTGAGACTGGTTATTAGGGAACTGTGAGGAGGCGGTGGTCGAGGGAAGAGGAATAATGGACAAAAAGACAAATGCCCACCCCAGGCGTAAGGACCAGAACAGGTCACCTAGAGGTGCCCACCCCATCAGTCCCTGGAGGTTTTCCAGAAGGAGCAACACAAATGTGTGCTGGAATTGCACAGAGACTGGAAGAAGCTGGGGGAGAACCAAGGGGATGATAGATATCAGTTTGTTTTCTCATGGTGACATGACTACCAGATTTAATTCACCTTTTTGTGTTTTACAAGTGCTTTCACCAACAGCCATGTATCTATTAAAGAGCTGACAGAAGATTAGCACTTAAAGGAAATGGATTCACCGGAGGTGAATGGCAATCTAAGACATTTCAAAGGTCTGAAGAGAGGAAGAGAAGCTCTCAGACTCAACAATTCACCCCTGCCCCATCTCATGACTTGAACTACCACCTTGACAACGCCTCTCACCTTTCAAAACTAAGCAAAGACCCATTCAAAGGCATTTAACAGGGTTTTGGGAACACGGACATTGTAATTTCCTTTTTGATCCAAAGAGTCAGAGGGAATAAAGGCTTTCTCCACCAATTTCAGCTACTCAGATACCTTTTACTGGATGGTGCATGACAGAAAAGGGTAATTCCTTCGGTATTTTGTTGTTCAGCTGTAAAGAACAGTATTTTGAAAGCATAACAATTCTTTCTCGTCAGGTCAGTAAAATAAGGTCGATCATGCTGGGGTTTTTATTGACTCAAGAATAGTACAACTAAGCTCCTTTTTCCCTGTTTTATGCTCATATATGCTAATCCTTTAAAATGAAATTTTATAGAAGTTACTTTTCTTTGTTTAACTATGGAGTTAAAGAAATGGTACCATAATGCTCTGGATAATGCATTACAGCTTTTATCCACAGATTTTTGGCATCTCTGTCCTTAAAGTTGTCACAGAAAGCAATAGAAAATATAAAAATAAGACCAGGAATTTCTTAAAATCTTTTATAGTTCATTAGTGACCAGATCTTTCCAGTATCTCCTAAGATTTATGCAATTCTTTCCACGCATTGATATTGGCTGCACTCCACAAATGTAACTATTCAACATACCTATTTGCTCTGTTTGGTCATCAGTTTCTTTAAAGCAATTTTTCCATTCAGGAAAAGTCCAGTTATGAACCTATAATACAATAACCTTAACCACATAACAGTGGCACATTTCAACAACACTGCCTAAAACCCAAAGATATATTTTAAACGCATCCTGACAAGAAGTTAAAACCCAGTCTCGATGGTTCAAAACACTCAGTAGCGCCCTTCTGTTTGTCAGAAGACACTTTAAAATAAATGTTTGCTATTTCAAGGTGAAAATGGAAAATTATCTTGGTGTTGACTGATGCCATTCCCATTGCCCATCTACGGTTGCCTAGTTTCAGCATTATGCAGTGATCACGTGAATGAATTCTCACCAAATGGCCTGACATGTTACATAATGGTTAAACAACAAGCACTCAGGCTAAATCTTCCATTAATGAAGTATTCTAAGGTCTTGGCCATCAACAAAAAATAGTAACAGGCTCTAAGTCTGTACGATAAGGGGGGAGGAGACACCAAATGTGTATTAAATGAGAGCTGAAACTTGACTTCATTACAGAGTCTTCACCTCACAGCAGGCCATTGCAAAAAGTTACGTATGACAAGTTATGTATGACTACAAGGTCACATAGAGCTATTAAGAGTTATAGGAACATATTCCTATTGATATTTAGCATCTATTTAAAATGTGAATTGTGTCTTCTTCACCTAGAGGGTGGTGACAAATCACAGAATTAAGTTTCCTTAACTTAACTTTCCTTAACTTGTGAAGTTTGGCAGTAGTTTGACAGACCAGTTGTCTGACAGGACCTTTGCAAGTAACTGATAACAAACCTACAAAGTCTTTTTCACGCCAGGGATTTCTCTCCCTGTATTTCCCTGAAGGGGATGCAGGAGAAATGGGGGAAGAAACAGGACCATACACACCCCACAAGGGTGTGTTATGAACTGTGCAAATTAAGCCGGAGTCATACTAGGTTGTCTTGACCACTTAAGTTTTGAAAATATCCAAGATCAAAGATTCCACAACCTGAATGACTTCCAGCACTTCACCACTCTCACTACAGTTTTTTCTCCTTATGTCCAATAAAAAAATTTATTTTATTGCAACAAGAGACAACTGTCCCCTGTCCTTGTAGTGTGCACATATAAGAAGTATTTACCTCCACTTTCTCACACATGTCCATTAACATTTGGGGATTAGACTGCCCCCCCCCGCCTTCTTTCTTCCCTCTGACTCCTCATATACCCTGGTCCCCTAAATATTTCACTGGATTTCTGCTGGATTTCCCTCTCTGATGGCTCAATAAAGCAGTTACAAAGAAGTGACAGATCAAGGAGCAAAAGTCATTGTTAATCTGCTTTGAACATTTTAGTGGTTTTCACACTGACAGTACAGAGAAGCACCAATAAATCTTTCTCTGAATAAGCAGTGATCATAACAAAGTACCCCAAAAGGTGTGCTCTTCTTTTCCTGCAACAGTGAGGTTTGTCAATGACTTCAGTCTCATTGACCTCTTGCTAAGAGCCACCACACTTGTCAAAAGTCTTCTACCATAACAGAGAAAAACACTGTAAAAACAACCAAGAGCCTTCAAGACAGCATTTGGATAAAAACCAAACTTACTGGACATGAAGAGTGTACTTCTTTTGTACAACATGAGTTGTAACAGATACCTAGCAAGTTCAACAGGAATTCACATAAAATATTCCAGCAAATCTAACATATACATTTCATGATAAGACAGCAGGATTACAATACTAGATAAACAGTCTGATTGTGTAGAAGAGATTTTTCATATTTATATGCGTGTATGTATGTGCCAGCGCATATATGCGCACTAAGCATTTCACAGGCTTAGAAGAGGGAAAACCCAAAGACTGTGTTCTGACTGATTTTACAGGAGTAGTAATCTCTTGCAAATAAATACAATTTAACTGTCCAATCCACGACTCAGCTCCATAAAGCCATCTGAGAACCAGCATTCTCCCTCCCTCCCAATAAACAACACATGACCTTCCACATTGGTGCTTCTCTTCACATGAACCACCTCACTATCAGGAGTCTGCAAAAAGCATGAGGCTTCAAACTGACCTACACCAAATGAAAATCATGTAGCAGTCATTTATGGTTTACAAGTAAAATACTTTTGAGTGACTTACTTAGCAAGTGCATTTTAATGATTTTAAGTTATCAGTGTGTTAACTTAGCTAAATTAATCTGGCAAAGAGAACACGCAAGAGTGTATAATGCCAAAGATATCATAGTCAATGCACTCATGCTGTTTTGAGGCAGAGGGAAAATACCTGTACAACAGAAGTAACTTCCACATGGGTAGAAAGGTTGTCAAGAGATTACAGAGCACTGTAATACATGTCCAGAGAGGAATTCAAATATGCAGCTTCCACCATCTACTGCCTGATCAGTTTGGCTCATGAGGGTACAAAGCAAATACCTCTGTTTCTATTTCATGGGTTTCCACTTCAACTATCAATCTTCCCAATGGTACAATCAATAAACAGTTAGGTGGCTTCCTCTTTGCTGGAACTGGATGAGGTACTTTTCAATAAAAAAGCAGAATAAAATGGAAAGGGTTTTAAGATAAGACTACAGATAATTGCAGCAAGTTCTCCTCTGCATCCCAAGCAAAAAGGAGCAATAATGTACAATAATTCAGGTCGGGTGACAAACAGCAAGTTATCATCACCCACACTTCCCAAGGTCTCGCTGTCTAACACTAAGCACCTGTTTTGACTGGTCATGGAAACACTATTTTTTTGAGCATACTCTCCCAAGAACTGCTAAAGCAGCAAAGTGGTAACAGCTTGCACCAGCTGGTCCTAGCAACGATGCAGATATAAGTTGCTGCAGGGAGGTGGGACAAAAAGGCATTCTCAACCAGTCAGCTGAGAACTGAAGAAGGAAACAAAGTCCAACAACTCATCGTAAAAGACACTGTACCTTAAAATACCCAGAACATTTACAGCTTCATAGCACAGGTACCTGTAAGTGTTCAAGTTCTTTGCTCAAATTTAATGAATAAATGATACTTCTCTCTTGCAATGATTTATAACCAAATTGATCATTAGTAATGAAATTGATCATTATTAATGAAAAACACAGTAGATTGATCCTCTTAGAAACTGCAAAAGGTAAAACAGGTACAGCCTAACATCTTCACTCAGAGAAGATGCAAGAGGAAAAGACACTACCAGTGACAAGGTCAAAAGGTGAGCAGAGATAAAGGTACAATTGTGGCCAAAAGGCACCCTCCATTTCTCCTCCTTCACTTATTGCTTAGAAAGAAATACCAAGATCTAAGCCTGCAAGTGGAAAGAAATACTTTCAGTTTATTATTTTAAGTCTTGAAAATGGAACTCTGCTGAATCTGAGCATCACTGAGATCTATGGCAGATCAGTAATTATCTTTGCACACACGCCCCTCTGAAAAATGGCCTTACTAATCAAAACACATCCAAGTGAAATTCTATGAGGAAAAAAAAGTCTAATTTTGCCTGTCCTGAATCAATTTCTGGCTCTCCCAGACAGTTAAAGTCCCTTTTCCTAGATTTATTTTAAGAGTATTGAAACAGATTACGAAAATGCTCAAGTGCAGGACAGAGAAGTTGCTGGTAGTCATGGGCAAAAGTTCAATTTTTCATTTTTCTCAATTTCTACAACTGCCAAAAGGTATGCAAATTAAATTTCTACTTCAGTTTATTGCTTTAATTACACAATCTGTATCTTCAGCTTACGTAACAATTATATACTTGGTAAGCAGATGCAAAAGCTAACACACAAGTTGTAGGATGTCAGACTTTGGGCAAGTGGCAGAAGAAGGGGAAGAAACATATCAGGATACAGTGTATTGCCATAAATCATTTTCACAAAGCAGTCACAAAGAAAGCATTTATCTGAAACTGAGTAATTTAGTGCTGTGCCTATCTGCTTTCCAGCTGCAAATTAAACTCTAGCACAGAAAAGAATGTACTAAACCTGTTCCAAAATGACCAGATGTACACACTCAAACACCATTCACACCACTCTGGTGAACAGCTGGAGCCAAGTTTTGACAAGGGCAACACTGCAGTTTAGTAGTGACAGACAATATCATGTGAATTATAACTAAGTGATATGCTTCAGCCAAAAACAAACAAAAAGCTAGGGACACTGCAGGGATCCTTTCAATAGCCAGGGAACACTAATGCTAAATTCAACAGGCAAAATCAGCACTGACCTCTTACAACAACACACAGAGACCCAACAGCTGGGGAGCAAAAAACCCTAACAATTACTATTTAGATGAAGAGACAAGTGCACTTCTGACACATCTCCCAGTCATCCCCCCTTGCCAATCCTCTTGTCCCACACTGTGGTGTAGCCTCAGAGCACACAAACTGACTTTCTTTTTAGAGCAAGTAAACCCAGACATGCTCCAGGAGCACACAAAGCACCCCGGCCAGAGCTAATTTGACATGACCCTCCACCTGTCAGTAAAATGTTCAGCAAGGACACTGGGACCTTATGAACAGTGGTTTCACTCTACAGAACCAACCCTAATGAGCCACACTACTGAGGACACAGCCACCTCTGGCTGCATCTACTGGTGTGCACAGCCCCACCTCGTGCAGACCTGGACCTCCTGCAGAAGAGCCACAGCTCTCACCAGGCCCAGCAAGAGATGAGGGTTTCAGCTGCTGGGCTGCAACAAGCTGTGGTATGTCTCCATTTTGACTAAAAATATCACAGAATCATAGAATTGTTTGCGTTGGAAGGGACCTTAAAGATAAATTAGTTCCAACCCCACTGCTGTGAACAGGGACACCATCCACTAGACCGGGTTGCTCAGAGCTCCTGTCCGGCCTTAAACACTTCCAGGGATGGGGCATTCACAGCTTGCTCTGGGCAACCCATTCCAGTGCCTCACCACTGTCACAGTAAAGATTTTTTCCTAATATCTAACCTAAACCAACTCTCAGTTTGAAGCCATTCCCTCCTGTACTGTCACTACATGCCTTGTAAATTGGCTCTCTCCATCTTTGTTGTAGGCTCCTTTCAGGTCTTGGAAGGCCACAATTAGGTCACCCCAAAGCCTTTTTGTTACCAGGCTGAACAAACCCAATTCTCTCAGCCTTTCTTCACAGCAGAGCTGCTCCATCCCTGTGGTCAACTTGGTGGCCCCTCTACCTGAATAAGCTCTCTAGAAGCTCAGAAGTTGTGCTACAGCCTATTCAACACCACCATTGTAGCATCACTTGATTGTTTTACTTGTTCATGATGTCTGCTCTGCCAAACCAAAACACAATTTAAAGGGAGAGCTACAGAAACTAATTCAAATCAAAAAAAGTATCAAAGAGCTAAAAGGCCAGAGTGAAATGGGTCACAATAACTTGACTCCCTTGTGACGTAACTTTTACCTTCTGAATATTTTTATACTTCATGTGCACCATTTCCTTGGCACAGATAGTATTCTGAACCCTGATCAGCTATTCAAGCACAGCTGGGGAACGATGGTGGGTAGAGAGGGATGTACCACAAAAGCAAATTAAAAACTAAATAAAATACTTTCTTTAGCTTTCCTCATAAGCAAAACTGCCTCTGGAACTTAGAAAACCTATGCTGAAGTTTACACAGATTTATCACCTATGTGATTATTGTGTGCAGCATATACCCGAACAGCTTATGCTTTTGGTTAGGTTTCAAAGAAAGACAAATTAGATTAGCAGCAGTCCCTAGCTAAGCACCCAAAATTAGAGACTATTGAAATGACTTTTTGTTTTTAAACTCTCATTACCCTGCTCATTTTATTTATTTGCTAGCCAGTTGCTTATAGAGAGTAACTCAGATTTGGAAAAAAATCCCAACCATAGCCACCACCTTCACCCATGGGGCCAGGAAGTGCTTCCCAGAGCTGGCCCTG
The DNA here is from genome assembly GCF_017639235.1 of Corvus kubaryi. NCBI lineage: Eukaryota > Metazoa > Chordata > Aves > Passeriformes > Corvidae > Corvus > Corvus kubaryi. Next base: position 4,204 of record NW_024581892.1, on the reverse strand, counting down.
CACACCCCCTGCCAGAAGCAGTACACTGCCAAGCAGCCCAAGTACAAGTTCTCTAACCTCACTAGCCCTGCAGGATTCCTCAGGATGCTGCTGAAGGCAGCCAGGTAAGGCCACATCTGCCCTGGTGCCCACAGCCCACCCTCACTGCAGAGAGAGGGAGGGACAAGTATGAGCTCCCCAGACCCCCCACCTCCTCAGAAGGGCTCCCCACCTCTCCAGCTTTCCTCAGATGTGCACCTTCACACACAGACTCGTGCCAAAACAAGTGTGGATTGCTGGTAGCATGTGGGAGATCACGTGCAGGTTTAAAATCCAGCATACACATGGTCAAGAGTGATCAGATGTACCTATTTCTGCTTACTAGCTACACGCATGCTGGCAGATTTGGTATACAGTTGCCTTAGTTAACTGATAAATACTGAAGGTGTTGGAGTGCATTAAAATGATGGGCTCTTCATTCAAACCAAGTATGACTTTCATTCAAACCAAGTATGACTTTAAACTGATTTATTATTTATCCTCCATCTTTTAATAAATTAGAAAACTTAGATTATGCATCTTCTTAAAATAGACCTGCATATTGTATGCATGACAAAACCACGCGCAAAGTTACCATAAAAGCTATCTATAGCTTAGTCAACATGTTTTAAGTGGTCACTGGAGCTTCAACTGAAAAATAAACTTGGAAAGCAACAGCAGCAGACTTGCGTGGGGAACAGTCACTGCTGAGGTCTCAGTACCCACGCACTTTCAGAAGAGAGGAGGTGACTTCAAACCACCTCTAACCTGATCCCATGAACTGAGCAACCCTCAATGGTGGAAACGCCCCAAGTGCCCTCCTGGAGGGCAAATTGCAGTCCATTTTCATCCAAAAGGAAACCAGGTCATGGACTTCAGGACTGCTCTGAGACTTGAGCCAAAGCACAGTGCATAAGGATAAACCAGATTTGCTCCAGAGCCTCATTCCTGGGTCAAAAATAAAATGCAAATGCAGAAAACACCCGCCATCTGTTATGGCCATTTACTTGACTATGGATTTCCCCTTGCTCTCTACATTGAAAATATTTGAGCTTATACATTCCTCTGGTACAATTTTCACTGTGAAATAATTTTGCCTGCAGTTCAAAAGAATTACAAGAATTTGGTTCAGCTTCACAGCTCTCAGTTTTCAGCTTTGTCTGGTGACTCCAGCTCCCATCAGTTTATCCCAGCTGGGGAGCACAGAGGGCCACCGCCTCGTTATCCCCCTCTCATTAAAAAGTTGGTTTATTTGCACACTTGTTCATGATTCCTTCCTCTTTGGAGGGCAGTACTGGGTGCAGCTACCGCAATGCAGTTGATTTTAGGAATACATCCTCATTTACATCTGAAATTTTCTCTGTAGGGAGGCTGAAATAACACATTGCATTGAATGTACCAAACATTTTTCAGCTGAGTAAAAATAGTATTTTAATGATGATTTGCAGTCAATCACACTGTTTGACCAAAGTAAAACAGGGTACCAGGGGGTCAGAAAGGGCTCTTCACCTACCATTTTGTCAATAAGCTTACCAACAGTAGGATAATACTTTTCTTCATGGGTAACTGTCTTTCAGGTCATCAGATAAATACTTTCATAGATGTCTTTCAAGAAGAATAATTCTTTGAGCTTGACAATTCAATTTATTTATCATTCAGGAAATTAAGAGAAAGAAAAGTAGCACAAACAGTAATATTTAATAAAATACCATTTTAACATGTACCTTAAAGTCTGTCAAACCCTGACTTAGCTACTATGCTCAATAATAATCTATATTCCTTGCCACAGCATACGTTCAATTGCATACTCAAAAAAAGAATCCCAGAATCACAGGATCAATTAGGTTGAAAAAGACCTCTGAGATCACAGAGTTCAACCTATGAATACCACCCTGTCAACCAGACCATGGCACTGAGTGCCACATCTAGTCTTTCTTTAAAGATCTCCAGGGGCGGTGACTCCACCACTCCCTGGGCAGTCCATTCCAATGCCTAACAAATCTTTCCATGCAGAAATTCCTTCTGATGTCCAACTTGAACGTCCGCTGGCACAGGCTGAGGCTATGACCTCTCGTCCTGTTGCTGGTTACCCTGGCAGAAGAGGCCAACCCTCACCTGGCTACCAGCTCCTTTCAGGTGGTTGTAAAGAGCAGCAAGGCCTCCCCTGAGCCTCCTGTTCTCCAGGCTAAACACCTCCAGCTCCCTCAATCACTCCTCATATGCCTCACTCTCTAGAGCCTTCATCAGCTTCAGTGCCCTTCGTTGAAAGAACATGTAAGTGTCAAATTTTCACATGCTCATGCCTGGGTACAATGTCCTGGTAAATGAGCATTCAAACATTCTGATGAAAACTGAGCTGCATTCTGTACAAAAAAGCTGTGTTGCATCTACATTGTTCCTACTGTTAAAAAAAAATTAAGAATTATACATAGGTAATCAGATACTCAGGAGTGTGACTAACTTAAAAAGTATGTCCAGCTCTCCAGCTCTTTTGACAAATTTGACAGCTGTTCTGGCACATATCTTTTCTGCCCTTTTCATCCCTTCTTTCTTCCCCATTCTCACTCTAACAGATGCTTTTATTCTGTTTTGGTTTTTTTTTGTTTCTCCTCCTCTCTTCAGTGGCAGCGTTGGGGGGAGGGAGGGAGGGAGGAAGCGTAGGGTGCTAATGCACAAAGCAGTGCTTGTTAAAAACTGGACATATCCAGGCAATTCGCCAAATCTAATTCCAAAGACCCTGCTTGTGATTCGATGCTAAAGTGGAATATAGCATTGTTCTATCTGTCTGTAGGACACCGTGTCTTCTGTGGAAGAGGAGTTCAAAACAAAAGGACAAAAAACAGCTTGACACTCCCCCCCAGCCTCCAAACACACACTTCATTCCAGAAAATACCATATTCATTGGCCTTCAGAGTTGTTAGAAATAAATCAAGCAGAAAAAAAAAGGGATTACCTCACAAACATGATGAAAAAACATTATTCAAGTTCACAGCAGATATGGTAAAAGCCAAAAAGAGTAAAATTCTGCTGCTTTTATTAGATCTGCTACATTCAACCTTTGTATTTGGACCTTTTTGCAGTGAAAACTGTTGATGAAGAAGAGATATCAGAGTCTGGCCTGAAAATACCATGATGGCTTGTGTCCTTGAGAAATGTAAAGCACTGACACAGCTTCCCAAACTCTTCTGAGCCAGACTCTGAATTCCGTATTAATTTCATGAGGAATCATTACATAAGGCTAGAAGAGAGGCTGTTCAGGTGAGAAAGCACTCATAACATATAAATCAGTGGCTCTAAAGCCAAGACTGAGATTATTTTATGAAATGAGGGAGGGAGAAAGACAAAGAAAAATTAGCTACACTTTAAATTGTAATGAGTAATAGTCACACACACACTTTCCCTCTCACAGTTTGCCATGTAGCCCAATTTGTCCCAACAGATGTCAAACCATAAGTCAATTTAACAGTGGAAAGAAGTATTAAATTGTGAAATGGGCACAACATGAGTTTAAATTCCAGATGATTTATGCCACATTGCATTACGTATCCAAAATAAAATGCATATACTGACATCTATGGCAGTAATAATATATTGAACTACAGACAGAAGTTGTATGAAAAGATAAATCAAGATTTAACTGACAGGATCCCGAGCACAAATTTTAACTCACTTCCTGTTTAGACAATTTTTTTTTTTCTTTATTAACCTCATGTGCAAGAAGTGCTTCTTTTCCCATGACTTTCCACTTTTCCATGTGCAGCCTTTCCCATCTCTACTGTAATCCCCCTGCTCACCACTCGCTCCCTCTCCTCTTTAACCCAGGCCACTCAGCCATCAGTGGAGCAGGGACTAGGGCCTCACAGCAGATGTACCTCTTTCCTGCTCCAGCTGCGGGGTCTCTCCCTTCGTTTGAAAGACCACTGACAGAGTACACTAACTTGACTTGCAGAGCACAAGGAAAAACTCATCTTTAAAGATGGGTAAACAAAGAGGAAGGGACTGCATGTCTCAAGACCAGGAAAGAGGAGAAGAGCTTCTCCATTCAAAAGTAGCCAAGCATATGAACTCCAGGAAATGCAGCTAGTCTTTTCAAAACCCTAAACCCTGTCAGCCAGCTCCTCTGAGTCACAAAGCAGAGTCTGAGGTCCCTCTGTTGTCTGGATGACCATGGAACTCAGCCTTCCCA